>NC_133313.1:21308150-21308844 GCF_012295235.1 Primulina huaijiensis
CAAGCAGTGGGAGCAGTTAGTCGGTATATGGCGAATCCTGGACGACAGCATTGGAGCACTGTCAAGAGGATCCTTATATACATTAAGGGTACCTCGAATGCTGCATTATGTTATGGAGGATCGGATTTTACACTCAGGGGCTATGTCGATTCAGATTATGCTGGTGATCCTGATAAGAGGAAATCTACTACTGGTTATGTGTTTACACTTGCAGGAGGAGCAGTAAGCTGGGTTTCAAAACTGCAGACAGTTGTAGCGTTATCTACAACAGAGGCAGAATATATGGCAGCTACTCAAGGTTGCAAGGAGGCAATATGGATTAAAAGGTTATTGGAGGAGATCGGGCACAAACAAGAAAATGTTTCTTTGTTTTGTGACAGTCAGAGTGCCTTGCACATTGCAAGGAATCCAGCTTTTCATTCCAGGACAAAACACATTGGAGTACAATTTCATTTTGTGCGGGAAGTAGTAGAGGAAGGAAGCGTGGATATGCAGAAGATCCATACGAAAGAAAACATATCTGATTTTCTGACCAAGCCAGTGAACACTGATAAGTTTGAGTGGTGTAGATCCTCAAGTGGTCTAGCGGAAACGTAAGCAGCAGGGAATGGCAAGATTGAAAGGATGTGTGGAGATATGTTTGATTATCAATCTAATCTCCAAGTGGGAGAAATGTCGACAAGAATTTTAAATG
>NC_133313.1:21309374-21327470 GCF_012295235.1 Primulina huaijiensis
CTTTGTTTTGTGACAGTCAGAGTGCCTTGCACATTGCAAGGAATCCAGCTTTTCATTCCAGGACAAAACACATTGGAGTACAATTTCATTTTGTGCGGGAAGTAGTAGAGGAAGGAAGCGTGGATATGCAGAAGATCCATACGAAAGAAAACATATCTGATTTTCTGACCAAGCCAGTGAACACTGATAAGTTTGAGTGGTGTAGATCCTCAAGTGGTCTAGCGGAAACGTAAGCAGCAGGGAATGGCAAGATTGAAAGGATGTGTGGAGATATGTTTGATTATCAATCTAATCTCCAAGTGGGAGAAATGTCGACAAGAATTTTAAATGTGGTGGGGTCAACATGTTTTGAAGAAAAAAAAAACGTGGGTGCATATACGGGTTGGCGGAAATTTCGTAAAGAAATAGAAGACGCGTTTTTAACGCGTATTCACACGGTCAAGGGGCTCTATAAATAGAGCTCCCCCTTTTATTTTGAAATCATCCCTTCTTCGAGTTTTCTCTCATCTTATAACATTCTATAATATTTGTGAGGTGTTTGTTCTCCTGTATTAAGAGAGTGTGTGTTCTCTTTGGAAACACAGTGAGTGAGTTGTACACCACAAAATATTATAGTGGAAATTCTTTTCATCTTGCCCGTGGTTTTTACCCTAATAATTTTTAGGGGTTTTCCACGTAAATCTCGGTGTCCAATTTATTCTTTATTTTCGGGTTTATTATCTCAAATTCCGCACGTGGGACCAACAGAAAAGACACAAATCTGTTGCAAAAGCAGTGGGAGAGTACCAGTATCCATGTAAAGAAAAGTTTGCAAAATACAAAGACGAGCTTTCAAATGGCGTATGGGGTTACTGGGAGCTTGGGGCTTGGAAACCTCTCGGTATCAGTGCACGTGGCCGAGCTAACCTCCGCAAGGAAGCCCTTCTGGCTGGAGCAGATTGGCCCTACGATCCAGAGAGGTAGGAGATGAAGACCAAAAGGAAAGGACATAAGGTTGATAGATTGGCTGCTGAAAAAAGAGACAGCTGAATTAATGGAAGCCATGCCTCAGATGTTGGCGGACTATAGGAAGAGAAAGTGGGAGAGATCTGTTCAGGAGTGCGTTCGAGTTTAACCATTCTCACTCCTTTTGGTTGGCTAGCTATGTCTTTTTGGTTTAGCATCATGCTGATGTTGAATTTTTATTTAAATGTGTCGTGTAAATAATTGTTGAGGCTTCACTGAATAGACTATTAGAAATGGTGTCTTGAGCTTGGCAATGTTAAACTGATACAACTAGTTTGATTAATTATTAAGATCAAGCAGACTCGCATCATACTTGGTGTGTTTAAATATATTTTTCATCGATAAAAAGAAATCTCAGAATTATAAAGTAAATATGATGAATATGAGGAGGATCACTTTGAAACGCCATTATGGAAAATCAAACATTTCCTGTTATACTTTCGCAGAAAGTGAAGAACTTTCCAGCTATAAATTAATTTTAAGTCATCATTATCCAAACATGAAGCATGCCTCCAATAATTACTAAATACAATTATTATAGGCCACTAAACACAAAGATATAATTTACTACTCCACGCCTTTAACAACCTTGTACTTTTTGCGCCAAATTTTGCATGCTTCGACGCCAATTCTTCAAAATTTGCTAGCAATTCCATGATTAGGTTGCATTCTTTTGAATTAGTTGCATCAATAGAATAAAGGTGTTTCATACTTTTTAGTTTATACATAATTATGAATGTTATATATATTTATATTATCCTATATTATATTATTAAGTGTGAGTCTCTTAGAATAATTACTTTAGAAGACACCAAAATATTTAATTTCATAATAATCATTCTTATCTCACTAAAAACATCCTTAAGTCACTCCATATTTTACATTGAAAAAAAACTAAACAGGACATTTATCATTTTAAATCGAACGATTCTTCTAAATTGAAAATAATTTTGTGTTAATTGTTTAGTATTATTTGATCAAATTAAAAATAATAATAACACATGTAACGTGTGCATCTTTTGCTAATATGTATATATACATTCAACTTTATAAATAAAATTATTCTTAATTTCTTCGTAAAATAAAATATTAATAGTAAAAAAATGGAATTAAAATAATATTGACATACTATAATCATAATCGTTAAACTATTAGACCTTATGTGGGCTTAAATCGATATTAGAATTATTTTTTTAAAAAAATTAATTTATGTATTGATTTTTGGTTGATTGAAAAAAAATATACGTTGAATTTTAGTTCGAATTCTTAAATTTGCGACTCATTTTTTCAGACGTCGAGTCCAAAGCAAATGCTTATATATTGGACTAACACCTCGAGATCGATCACATACGAACATGGCGGTAGCGAGTAGTAACTTGAAAAATGCGCTGATAGCGGTTGCCGCTCCTCTACCCTCGATTCTCTTCTATCTTTCCTTCCTCCGTCAATCCAATACTCTTCCTCCGCTCTACGTTTGGTGTTATCATCACCCTCTTCTGTTAGCGTTCGTTCTCTTCTTCCTCAACATCAGCCTTCTTTTCTGGGTTGTGGGACTACTCCAAAACAGCCACTGGGTGGGATTTTTTAGTTCATTCATCGTTGCATGCAATTATGAGTGATCATGGTTTGTTGTTTAATTTGTTTTATGGTGAAATGAATTAATGTAAATGGGCTGTTGCAGATGATAGACTTGTACTGGACGGCGATACCCGTGATGCTCGTACATTACTTTGCGTCTCACCCGTTGGCTGAGAGTAATGTCTGGAGGTCCAGGCTGGTGATCTTTCTGACGTCGGTTTGGTGCACGAGGCTCAGCCACAGCTACTTCCGCCGAGAAAGGTGGCAGTTTGGTGTTCGAGAAGACTGGAGATTTACTGATATGAGGCAACAGTATGGGGAAAACTGGTGGTGGGCTTCTTTATTATCTATCTACCTTTCGCAGCAGGTGGATTATATTATCCGGTTTCTTAATTTTGATGCCATTTTTTATTCTTTTGCGGTGGATTTGTTCAACTGTGATGTACTGCTCATGTATTGCCATAATGGAAATTGATGTGATATTTCCAACTTCTGCTGCTGCAGGTTTTTCTGTTGGGTAATTGCTTGCCTTTGTATGTAGTTCACTCAAAAAACAAGCAATTGAATATCTGGGATTTCGTTGCTGCATCAGTGTGCTTGGCTGGTGTAACTATTGCATATTTTGCAGACACGCAACTTCACAATTTCGTGACTAGAAATGACAGGTTGAAACAACTTGGTCAGCCGTTAGTGCCGATTCTTGATGAAGGCTTGTGGTATTACTCTCGACACCCGAACTATTTTGGCGAGCAGTTGTGGTGGTGGGGACTTGTGATCTTTGCCTGGAACTTGGGTTGTGGTTGGACTTTTTTCGGTGCACTGATGAACAGCTTGTGCCTCGCGTATGTCACAATTCTAGTGGAGCAACGAATGGCGAAACAACAGCACAGAGCGGAAGCATACACTCGCTATCAAAAGGAAACATCGGTCTGGATACCCTGGTTCAAGAAATCATTAGCAAGAAAGGAGAAGGAAATATGATGCATGGCTTTGTGTGACTGTTAAGAAAATAGTGCCTTTTGGATATTGGCCCGAAACAAACTTTCCCAAGTGTTCAACCTTAATTTGAGTACTGTATGAGGTCTAGAAAGTAGAAACAGTGATATTACCGTATGTTGGTCCTAAAAGACGTGATCAAGTGTAATACAATGTATATGTGTGTCTATTTAGTGCTATGTGGATGTGGCCAGCAAAAATATTCTCATTCAGTCTGTGCTCCCAGCTAGGTATCGGCTGCCGATATTGATTTACCGAGTTAATTATTATCGAACAATATCAAGCATTCAATTTCATGCCAATATAATTTGAAAGTAGTTGTCTTTCAGAGTAGTATCTAAAGAGGACACACCTATCCTACAAATTTAGCGTAGTACATGAATCGCTAATCCATTTTGACACATAAAATGGCACTTATAAATTATAGTACACTTCCAAGTTGTACAAGTCGTGCTTTTCCTTCTCTGACTTTAGCACTTAATAAATTTGTAGATCAATGTGGTGGTTTAGGCATGCTTAACGACCGACCGAATCTGGTAAGGGTGAATTGGACTTGAAACTGTGTAAAATTCAAGTTTTAATATATTGAACCGGTTCAACATGTTCTGAACCGGTTCCAGATCCTGTTTCGACCTGGTTCAAGCCCGTAACGGATCCGATCCGGAACCGGATCCGAAATAATTAAATTTAAAAAAATATAAAAAGTTTTTTTTAAAAAAAAGCCGTTGACCCAAAGGCTGCAACATGCGGTTAATTCAGTAGACGGACACGAAACTCAGAACGGTTCTATCCGAACTGGAACCGGTCTAAAAATCACCGAACCGATCCAATATTCAGATTCTTGGAACCGGACTGGTTCGGAACTTGTTTCGAACCGATTCTGGCTCCACCCAATCCGGAACCGGTCTGAAACCGGAACCAACAAACCGATAAGCATGCCTATGGTGGTTCATATACTAAATCACATTCTCAACAAATCATAGACGGTGCATGTATGAAAAACATGTTGCTCATTCTTCCACCAAATGATGCATGTGTGCCAAGTAGGTTACGGGAAGTGGATAAAATTTGATATGAATTTTGTCCGTCGAAAATTAAATTTATTTTTTGGCTTCTCATTCAAATTCTTTGATCCACTCATAATTTGAACCGATGCATTTTAGCCTCAAAAGACATCATTTTAATTTGTGATTAAAAGCAAAAGAATGGAAGTAAAATATTTGATGGTAGAGGTGAATGGAAGTACCCAAAAAATGAAAAGGATGCTTTGAATGTAAGAGTTAGATCTCAATATTTAAGTTTTCTACCTTTTGCTGTAATTATCACCTTCTACTTTTCACACAAGTGTAACAACAAATTTTGATTCTCATTCAAAATTTGCATTTTCTGAAACAAATTTTAGAATCAACAAAGGTCTCTATCTATGCCTATACATACCACTAATGAACAAAAGTAGCCAAGTAAAAGAAAGAAGTAGACATGAACAAATAAAGCATATTACAGAATCTCCCAAAAAAGAGCACATTGCTTGAGAAGAGTACAAAATTATTCCACAGTGCACTCTGCTTTTGGTGCCCTTTTACCAAAATGTTAAAAGATATCACCAAAACAGTAACAAATTTGTCCCCATTATTATTACTGCACTCCCCTTTTAATCAATGAATTAAAGTTGTTTGGTCGCAGTGAATCTTCCGTGGTGGAGAGGTAGAGTCCAGTGCAGGCAGTGGAGGTGCCAGATTCAAGTACTCTGCCAAGCTTCAGTCGAGGCAGTGTAGCTACTATTGGCCGTTTCGTTTCAACACTGCCACCTCCAGAAATTTTTTTTTATTACTGCATAATAATAATAATAATACTAATAAAATGGCTAATTCAATACCACCAAATGGGGTGACTGGCCGTATGACAGGTCAAATATGTTGGCTTTCCAATTTTTTATTTTTATTTTTTAAAATTTATATGTTTTTATATTTATATTTTATATTATAAATATGGAAACCAGAAATTTGATTTATGTAATTTTATTAGTATTAATTTTTTTATCAGTAAAAAAAATATATATTACTCAACAACATAAATACAAATACACTAAGCTTCTCTAGACAAATTACAATAAAATACAATCATATCACCGCATATTGTGTTCTGGAATATAGATTGCGAATATATCGATAAACAAGTAATTTAATTTTGAAGAAATACTTATCAATATCAGCATCTTCTCCCTCAAACATCTTCTTCACATTCATGACAGGCCAACGTTCTTGCCTAAGTGATCTAAGTCCTTCGAAAAGGGTTCTTGAACTGTTTGATAGCACTTCGAAAGTTTGTCATGGAATATTTCTTCCATGATGTAATAATCCTATTGCAATCAACATCTTACGATTTTATCCCAATACTTCGACAAATCTTGATAAATATCTTTTTCCTCTCTTATTCTTGGATTTTATCCCTTTCTCCTACAAATGATTGAGTTAATTGATTTTATAGGCACAGATTCTTTCCTACATATTTCAGAAATTTATCACATGTCCATTGAATTTGGGTCAATGCTACCACAAAAATCTTGCGATATTGAAGTCCCACAATACCAAAAACAAAAGAAAATATCCAATCAGTTCAGTTCAGTTCACATCAACCAACTTCCTTTTCCAACTTTTTCTTGATTCAGAATTTTGCAGGCTTTTGTAGACCTAAGAACACCTCTAAACTCGACTCTTTCACTGCTCCACACACAGGACAGTGCCCCAAAAGTGGCTCACACGCCGTGCAGCAACACAGGTGCTTGCAAGGGAACAACACAACACACGATCTTCGAGCTTCGCATAATTTGCAAACAATCTTTCTACCCTCTTCTTTTGTCCTTTCCATCTTCTTTGTGCTGCTGCTGCTTGAGGAAGAATCACAAAGCGAATACTCTTTCAGTCTGAATTGTTTCAGCTTGTTGTTGAGGTCAGAAACAATGGCTTCTTTTTCAGTGGCCTTTGTCTCCCAGGCTTTGGCTTCCGTTTCTGCTCTTCGCAGGAAATCTTGGAGCTCTATCGCTTTGTTTCTTGCATTGATTAGTTGTTCATCTTTTTGCTGAATTATGAACTTGACTCTGGATTCGTAGTGCTTGTGTAGCGCAACAGCTCGTTTCCTAGTGGCTTCTTGCATGAGTGATCTCAAGTTCTGATTCTGTTTCATGCATCATATGTATATATAAAAACAAGAATTTGATTAGATTAAACTGATGAAGATTTTAGCTAACGAGCTGGGTCAAATTAATATCTGAAAAATATAAAAGAAAAATTATAAATTAAACTATCACAATATTAAAATATACATATATAATATATATATATGGGCTCGACTGGTCTATAAATAGTATATTTGCTACAAATATAAAAATCATCTCTTATTGTACGAAAACCCCATGCAACTAAAATTCTATTAATCTTTCAAACCAGAACTAAGTTTCTCTTGATAAAATGATTTTTTTTCTGAAGAATGAGAAATATAGTTTTACTTACGCACCTCCACCTGAAGAAACCAATTCATTTCGAGGTTTTGCCTCTCAGCTTCAGAGGACAAACACTGCAGGATCTCCATAGACACAGTCTCGGAGCAAGAAGCAGCAGCTTGATTATCACAAGAACCTAACACTGGAAGCACAACTCCTCTCCTCTGCACATCATGACCTTGTATATCTTGAAAACAAAACCCATCATCAAACCCCATAATCCATTCCTGCGACCCGCACCCGACGAATGATCCATAACCCATATTCTCCAAGGGCCAAAAATCAGCCCGAACAGCCATAATACTCTCCCTCCCTTTTAATCCCCAGCAAAAGCTCAACAGAATCAAGAAAGAGGCAAAACAGGAGCTGCCCTTTTGAAAAGACGAGCTCCTTTTGTGGATAGAAGTGCTAAAGTTGGTACTAGAACATGGAAACAAGATGGAGTAGGTTAAAAGCTAGAAAATTGATCTTTTCTTGTTAAATCAGAAGAGACGCATGACATATAATTTCTCTTTAAAACCATATTTATGAGAAATGGGCATAAATTTTGGCTGATTTCTTGCTTTAGGTATGGTTTTTGTGAGAGGGAGTAGCATGAAAGGAATCTTTCTTGGGTAATGATCTGTCTTTATATAGAGGTTTCCATAAATGTGACAAGTTTTAATATCCAAGGGGGATTAAATTACTATGATGTAATTAGTGATCGACCATTAAATGGAGAAATAAATATACTGGCAGAAATGAAAATTTTACTGGCCTCTCTATTTCTTTATAAATGATGATGACGACTAAACAACAAGTCAGTTTAAATCTTTTGTTTTTTATCTTAAAAGAACCAATTTTCAAAATATTTGTAGAAACAAACTTGATATTAAAATCGTTTTCTTTATTTAATACAGGGTGGAGATGGCAGAAAAGAAAGGGAACGTGGAAATGTACAAAATCAGATAAAGATTATGTGCTCCTTAACAAAATTAAAAGAAAAGGGAGACGTACACATGCAGATTTTGTGACAGCACTGTTCGCTATTCGCCATTCACTCCGCAGTTACTGTACTGGCTCTGGGGTTGGTTAGCCATTGATGGGCAATTTGCTTTTTTTTTTTATATTCTATTCTTTCTTTCTTTTTTCCCTAAAATGATAATACTGATTATTTACAATTCATTATTTTTGGTACATGTGTAAAACTGATTGCAAAAAGTTGGGAAAGAAATAGAGTTTTATCAAGCCTACGATTTTTTTCTCTTAAGGGTTGTAGACTCGTAGTCTTGAGTTGACTGTCACGTCCCGAACTCGAACTCGAGCTCGCGCCTGTTTAACTGCACAATGAGCCTCTATAACAAGTAATTTGTATTCGTCTTCGCTTTACGAAAATGATTAACCCAAGTTGCTATACAAGTTCATTGTAACCTATTATAAACTCATTTTAAATCTTTAATTTTTAAGATGTGAGATAAGAGATATCACATTGACAGCAAAGCATCCTAGTTTTAATTAATTATTGGAAATAGATATTCACGAAAAATAATTTTCAGTTTTATATAATGGCATTTGAAGTAGGGATTCTAATATTTTGCGTTTGAGAGGTATGTGTTCATTGGTCGACATGACTAACAAATTGAATTAATCTGAAACCGATATGAATTTAGTTTGGTTTAATCACATTTGGTTCCAACTTGAATCGAGTTCAATACCAATAGTGAATCGGATTGGGTTGCTTCAAAATGATCCGGAACCATTTCAAAATGTTCGTTTGAATCTGATACCATTAGTTCATGACATATTATATCAAATAGCATGTACATTACCCATATGAAACAAAGAGTCACTGAGATTATAAAACACCAGCATGATCAAATTGAAGGTGCAAGTCTCGGTAATTGTGTGTACTGGATTACCCACACCAGATCATATATCTGCTCACCAACAGTTAAAAGATGGTTGCTGGACTCGCAGATGAGTATAAAAGAACCATTCCAGTTGGCATTCAAAGATGAGATACGAAAAACTGAACTATAGGAAACTTTAAGGTCCACAAAAATCAACATGTTGGCTCAGTAAAATTGTGACTACATAATCAATAAGAGATAAATCTACACGATGTCAAATATGTACCTGAATTAAAGAGGAACCTCATATCTTCAGAAGTCCTAGAACAGACTGGATGTTCATTTAAGGTAGAACAATGCAAACTTGCTAATATTCAAGCCATCATTATGGAATTCAACAACACACTTTGACAAATAATTAACACATGGTTTGAGTTAGTAAAAAATGATTCATTTGATTATGAAAGCAATGATATTATATTTTTTGTTTTCTTCCTTAAACTTCACATATAAATACTCATTCATTTTTTATTTCAAAATTATACCAAAATACAAAATCATCTCATCTACAATCACAAGTGTAGGAGTGAAATAGAGGATTTAGTGTGAGAGTTCTTAAGGAGTAGGATTATTATCGAGAAAATGAGTGTTAAAATCAGAATGTTCAGAATGAAATAATTTATATTATCAATTCTCTTGTCTTCTTTGTTATTAATAAAGAAATGATCTTCTTGAGAGATTTAGAGTGAACATAACCCAATTTTGGTGTGAAGCATTATAAATATTTGTATTCATCTTATTTGATTGTTAATATTATTTGTGATATTCCACTACGATGTAATTACCTTGTTTGTTTCTCTAATATCTCAACAATTGGTATCCGAGCGAGGTTGTCAAATACTATAGGAAGTCCTCATATGCTCTGTGGTTGCAGATTAGTCTGAACTTCCACATCAGAAAATACTTTTTAGATAGTATTAATAAAGTGATTCTTTCGTATTCATTATTTAACGATTAATTTGTTGGTAGCAGTCACAAAATATGGAGGTACGCACAAGCAAGATGTTTAGCTTTAATGGCTCTGATTAACAACTTTGGAAAAGTAAGAAGAAAGATTTTTTATTCGTCACCAAGATACATCTATCGGTGTTCATAAAGTCTAAATAAGATGTTGAATGAACTTTGTGCACAAACAAGTCTGTGCGTACATACACAAATTGCCGATGACAATGTGTATAATAACATTTGTAACGAGACACATGCTCGCATGCTTTGGACAAATTTGGAGATACTATGCCTCCAAATGTGGCAACGGAAATTTGTTCTATTTGAGCATGCTTGTCCAGGTTTGATACAAAGAAGGAATTCTGGTTGCATATCATATGAATGAGATTTAAAGATTCGTGGAGCAGTTATCAAGTATGAGCAAAAAAATTGATAACGATATGATAGCTCTGATTGTGCTAGCTTCATTACCAGAGTCTTGGGAGACTCTGAATGTATTACTCATTTACACAGTACCGGGAGGAGTCGTGAGTATGGATTTCACCAAGAGTGGCATATTGAATGAAGAGAGAAGGTGGACATCTCAATGAACCTCTACCTCAAAGTCAGATGTTTTGGTTGCTGAGCTAAGAGGGAAAAATCAAGATCAAGAAAAACATAAATCAGAAGCTAAGAAGAAGCAAGTCTTCGAAGAGATATGCCAACATAAAGTGTTATCGCTGGTGATAAAATGAACATATTAAAAAATATTGTCGGCAACCAAAAAAAAAACATAAAGCCGATGATGAGCAAACAAACACCATTGACTAAATCAATGTTGTTCACGAGCTAGAGCAGGAATCAGTAAATTTGGCAACTCGAGTAACTAGTTGGGTGATCAATATTAGAACAACAGTTCACATCACATCTCGAAGAGAATGCTTTACATCCTACACACAAGAGGACTTTAGTGTGGTCAGGATGTGGAAAAGCGGTTTATCTAGAATTGTGAGAAAGGGAGTTGCAGGCTTGACTATCGTGGATAGCTCTGCACTGATCTTGAAAGACGTTAGGCTTGTTCCAGATATGCATCTTAGTATGATATCAGTAGAAAGACTTGATAAAGAAGATTTCAGCACAAAATTTCAAAACAGGATATGTAAGATTTCAAGATGATCATTTGTGGTATACTGCGATAACCAAAGTGAAGTGCACCTTTCGAAGCATCAAGTCTATAATTAATGGTCAAAACAATGGACATTAAACTTTATTTTGTGAGGGAAGTGATAGACTCTGAAACAATACTAGTGAAAAAAATCAAGACATGAGATAACCTTATAGATTATGTGCACCAAGGTTTTTCCAAGAAATTAGTTTGACTATTGCATGGAATTAATGAAAAAAAATCCATAAGTCAAGGGCTTGTAGGGATATTATCGAAACGAATCCGACTTTGTATCACACATGACTGGTTCAATTTCATCACTACCTATCCGAAATTGGTTTAATCCGGCCTGGTAACATGTTGTAACGCCCCAGATTTGACGATTGTTCCCATTGTACCAAGACGAATCTTTACAGCATGCTTATATCTTCACTCACAGGAACCCTAGGAAATTTCTCATGCGGTCGCCCATCTGAGAATTACCCCAAGTCAAACACGCT
The DNA here is from genome assembly GCF_012295235.1 of Primulina huaijiensis. Taxonomy (NCBI): domain Eukaryota; kingdom Viridiplantae; phylum Streptophyta; class Magnoliopsida; order Lamiales; family Gesneriaceae; genus Primulina; species Primulina huaijiensis. The sequence goes on from NC_133313.1 coordinate 21,320,931, forward strand.
TAACTTTGGAGTTCTTATGTTGTAAGCTTTCAAAAAAAAATATGCACCTTCTTGATATGAGTAGTACATACCAAATCTTTTAAACCCTCCTCAAATGTACAATCTCATACCTGAATAGTTTCGGAATTCATCTCATTCCGATGCAATATCGGTTCATTCATGTTTCATTCGCCTAAAAGCCGGTCAGGATCCGCTCATTGTCCGTGCAACCTCATGGCACTGACGATCACCCCCCGCCCTCTATGACCTCGGGCCTCACACGCGTGTTTTCATTAGTGTAGATATTTGCATATTTTCTTAATTGTAAAATAGAATTGAACTGTCTTTGCCAACTTATATGAGAAATCAATAATCATTTAATGTTAGACATTTCAAGTTATTTTAAGACACTGATACTATCCCAATGATGTATCTAAGATGAATATTTGATAATATATGTGAGACCCATAGAAAAATCAATAAAATTTACACGTATTGATAAATTTTCACTATTAGATATACTTTGAGGTAATGTCCTAACGTATCATAAGCTTTTAATGTTTTTTATGATTAGAAGACAGCTCCACAAATTACATAAATTACTATATTTGTTTGAAATCAAATTTTAATCAATGCAGTATTTGAGATTAACAATTATTCAAATTTATACATTAACCAAAACTGGAAACAAATTTAATAAAATGAAATAATTACGTGGGAGTAAATAATTGAAAATAATATAATAAGATTCGAATTTATATTATGTGATTGATTTTTGAAATCCAAAAAGGAAGCAAAATTAATAGCGTTGTTGGGCTTATGGATTATTTTAAGCCCAAACACAAGAAGTCGGGACCGAATAAGGTCTCTCTCAATTGCGGACGTGACCCGAAGGAGACGCGTCGAAAATTAAATATTAAATTAAGGGTAAAGTTGTAATAACACAAGATCGCGTCAAAACCCGAGACTCCACGCCTATATATACCCCCTCTCAGCTTGCCCCAGGGTTCATATTGTCAGATTGTTAGGTTTTCTTCGTTCGTTTGGTTTTCTAGCATATGCGGCTTCGTAACCCTAGGGTTCTTCGAGATCCGTGAATTATACGTTCAATTTACGCAATTAATCCTGAGATTTTTCGTTAATCTGCGGGACTAATACTTTTTCGTTGCCGATAATTAGTTTCCTATTGTTTCATCGTGAATTCTTCGATTCGGTCTTGAAGGTATGTCTCGGTGCTTCCCGTACCCACCTCCTGGGTATACACCGAGCAGAGCCAGCAAAGAGGCTTTGATCGAATCGATTAAGGTTGGTTGGACCGAAAACCCTGATTGATGTGTACACATGGGCATGACTCCTCGTCGATTTAATTTTTCGGGGTTTGGGGCAGTTCTTTATGTATGGGGTAAAGATGCTAATATAGAGAATCTGGAATCGTTGTTTTGATGTCGTGTTTTTTCTGTGTTAAAATTATTTTTCAAATTCTTACGACGGTAGATCTGATTGTGACCTTTTTTTTCCAGAATTTAGTCCAAAAATAAATATTTTTTTGTTTTTCTGATCAAGAATTGGTTATTAAAATCAATTATAATTCTATTTCTAATCGAGATTCCATGGTTATTATAATCAATGATAAAATCTATTTCTAATCAAGATTCTTAGAGTCCTTGTCGATATGGGGATAACAATTTTGGTCCAAGAAGTGGACTAGGAGTAGTTTGATTTGACATACTCGTTGTTACTGTATGTTAAGAGAAAGTTTACCAGTTTCTTGAGTTTCTGGATGATCACAGTTGTTTTACGAGTGCATGTTCAATTTCAGTACTCTGTACATGTGAGAACAACCTTGAATGAACAGTCTATTGGTTCTGCTGTTACTTTGCAGTGTTTTATGTTGGTTGTCAAACTTGAAAAATACGAGTAACAAGGTTATGTAATGAGGCTTGAGTCTTCTTGGTGTCATTTGAAATGCCTCTGCTTCAAAAAAAATTTAGCTCAATAAGGCTTGTTTTATTTTACTCGTGTAAACTTTGATTATTTTTTTTGAGACAATTCTCTGCATGTTCATGAAGCCTCATTTAATTTTGCAGTCACTTCAAAATGGTCAGCTATAAGTCTGTAAATTTATTTTGAGGAACATTTTTTGAGTTTCCTGTGAAGTTTGACTTATTTGTTTGACAATTATCAGCTAGCATGTTCATTTAACCTCATTTAATTTTGTGGTCCTGTTCGAAAGAGTCACTAAGTAGTAAATTTTTTTAAAGAACCAATATACAAGTGTCTCAAGTTGATGTTTTCTTCTAAACCATGTCTTATTAATTTTGCTAAAAATTGAAAATTTCCAATGACCTTTACATTCTCACTCATTGCTAAAAGGCAAAGATTATTTAGTTCCCTAGAATAGTTGTGATATCGCATAGATGACTTCTTTGGGCTGGAACACCAGACTTGTAAATCTATTAACCATGTTGCTAAAATGATGTCATGCTAAACTTAATTATGTAATGGTTACTGTTGGGAATGATCATCAAGCTGCGGTCTAAGTTCATTACATGCCCAATTGGCACCAAATTCTAAAACTGTTATTTTGGTGCTCCAAAGCTCCGAAAGGAATTGGAGAAAACCAAGGCACAAAATAAACAGGAGGAGAAAACAAAGGCACAAAATAAACAGGAGGAGAGAAGGGTGAAGAAAGATGAACGGAAGAAGAGGAAAGATGAGAAGAATGAGAAAGGGAAACTCACAGATGAAAAGACTGATCCGAATTCAAAGAAGAGAAGGAAGAGAGAAGAGGGAAGGGAGGAGAAGAAACGGAGAAGGAAAGAGAGAAATGGGAAGCCTGCTCTGAATTCAAACAAGATCGACTTCCCTAATGGACCTATTGGCAAAAATATCTGGGAAAATAGTGAGCAGCTAGAAAGAAGTGATCTAACGGAGGAGCATGATCTGCCTATTTGTTTGCACTTACCCAGCACATCTTTTGAAAGCACAGAAAATAGCAGTGCTATGAAGAGGCAGTCCTCACCCGTGAATGTCATACGGGGTCTTGGTAACATTTCTCCTTCCGTGCAGAATTTCTCATGTCCTTATCAAGTGATAATTTTTGTGGGTAACACACTTATACTATATTTCATGGATGTGAAACAGGCACTATTATCAGGATACAGCTGTCGTCAAAAAAACAGAACTTGTCTGATATTTCCATAAATGAACAACAGCTCTGCTCAACATCTGGGAGAACTGACATTCCACCTCTGAGAAATCGGCAGCAAAACTTTTGTGCCTCAACTGAGAAAACCAGCGACTTTGTTCTGGGTGACTTCAATAGAGCCGATAAGAAGCAGATTATTTCAACTTCTGGAAAGTCTGAACCTGCTGCTCCAGCCAAAACAGGAACCCCGTTTGTCCTTGATGCTATTGAGGTTTCCAAGAAAAGCTCAAAAGCAATGCAGTACAAAAATCTAATTGAGAATTGGGTTCCACCATCGCTACGGGATGCATCTTCTAGTCCAGAGGATCTAGATTGGCTCTTCTCTAGCAAGGATCACGGCCTACCATCCGAGAGAAGACAAAAAATTGAAAATGATGTGTTCTGCTCTAGCAGCTCATCTTTACTGCAACCCCGTGCACAACTCTTGCCCGAATTTAATGTATATGCATTGCCGTTTACGGTTCCCTATTGAGTTTGCAACAATGTAAGTAGATATCAGTCATTTCTAGCTGCTGCCGGAGGAGTTTTGTAGTCGCTTCCAAGGCATTTAGCACTGATTCAACGTGGTGGTAGGATATGGTAGTGTTGACTGACGAATTAGATAAGCTGATATTTTAATTTTCGATCATTTTCAACAGTTGCAATCTTTTTTCTTTTTTGAAATTATTTGGTACTGTGAAATATGTTTTGGTTTTATTATGCAAAGACCGTGTACTTCAGTAAACATGACATCGGTGTATTAGTATACTTAATTATGCATCGTGTGTATAGTAGTATTTGGCAATTTTTAACTTTCAAGCACAAAATCGATCAATTAAAGAAAGAGAGAGAAGATCATCTCATCTTGATGCTGAATTTATAAAAGAAAAAAAAGAACAGCCGGGGGATTTGTTACAAGCAGAGGAATGCTACTGGAAACAAAGACCAAAAATATATTGGTTGGGTGTGAAAGTGACTCTAACACGAAGTATTTTCATGCAGTAGCTTCAAATAGAAAAAGGCGAAGATAGTTCGTAAATTAAGGGGATAATGGAGTATGGCGCGACAACCAAGATGTTTTACACAATGCTGTTCATAATTATTTTCAGCAATTATTTTGAGGATGAAGAGAGGCGTATGAAAACTGTGATTAACTGTGTTGGTAGCAGAATCTCGACCGAGGAAAATTCCATGCTTCTTACTTCTTTTACTGTCAAATGAGTTCAAGAAGGCATTATTTCAAACGCATCCAGATAACTCTCCCCGACCGGATGGTTTAAATGTCGTTGTTTTTCCCCTCAAAAAGCATGGTCCCATATAGGTACGGATATTTTTTAAGCTTGTTTTCATTGGATCAGATGCAATGAATTCCCAGCAAATCTAAATGAGGCCATGATTGGTCTAATTCTGAAATGTGATATGTTTCGTCAATGAAGGAGCTTCGGCCCCTGTATAAAATAATTACTGTAGTCCTCGCTAATAGGCTTAAAGTAATCCTCCCCGATCTCATCTCAAAGCACCAATCTGCTTTTGTTCCAGGCCGCTCAATTACAGACAATGTATTGGGGGCTTTTGAGTTGTGCATTACATGAAACGGAAAACTCGAGGAAAGAAAGGTAACGTAGCTTTGAAAATTGACCAAGATAAGTTGGGTTTTCTTGAAGGAGAGAATGCTGAAGCTCGGCTTTCATTCGCATTGGGTGGATATCATTATATTGTGTGTCGTCTCAGTTAAGTTTACGATCTTATTTAATGATGAAGACATTTGACCTATTAAACCTCGACGTGGACTTAGACAAGGCGCCACTTTCGCCATATCATGCCTCATCTAAACGTTGTTTATATATCTACTTATATGAAAGCGAGAATAAGTTTAATTAGGTTGGCCAGTTTAGGTACGGTTCTCGGTTAAAAGAAAAAACACGCGTCACTTCCACTACACCACAACCGATGGACAATATCACGTGGGCTCTGCTCTTCTCTCCACCACACCATGTTGCTTCCGGTTGCACCGAGGTTCCGTCATTTTTCAGTTTTCCTCCTCTACCTTTGTTTTCCTCGCCTTGGTTCTCGTGTTCCCCCAGTTGCAGCAAGCAGAGTCTAGCACAAAAAGGTTTGCCTCGGGTGTCTCTTCCGTCCTTCTTCTTCCAGCTTCTCGGTGTCACCTGTGCTGGGTTGCTTTCACCTTTCTACAGGGTAAGCCTCTACTGTGTCTGCTTTCTTCCCCTTCTTAAATTTTTTTTCTTCCTTCCGTTTATTGGATTCCATCGGAAAAATTATTTATTTCAGTTCGTTCCCCCTGAATGTACATTCAATTCTTGCGTTTGTCCTTGTTCTTTTCTTGTCTTGTTTGTCTGATTTTTATAGTTGCTTCGTCTTCACTTGTATCGCTTCCTTGTTCTGTTTTTGTTTTGTTTGTTCTGCTCTCTTGGACATCCCTCCTCCTGCTTTTACTTTGCCTTGGCTTTGTCTTTCACCCAAGTACAGCGAGCCACTTCCAGCAAGAAAGGTTTGTTCGGCGCGTCGTCCGTGGTCCTCTTCTTCTTCCAGCTTCTCGCTCTTACCTCTGTTGTATGCCTTTCCCTCCTCTTGCCGTTGGTAAGCTTTTACTGCGTTTAATTTGTCCCACTCTTTTTTCGTTCCTCCCGAATCTAGGGTTTCTTCTTCTTCTGTTGGTCTTTGTAGTATGGATTCTTTTGGGTGAGTGAAAGAGATTTGGGGGATGGTAATTGGGCTTTTGGAATTGATTGGATTCCAATATAAATTTTAAGAAATTGTTATTATTGATTCTCTTGAATTTGTTATAATCATCAGTCTCGTTATTGATGGGAAATATTATAAAATAAGCACTCATAATATCTATCACAATCTTCATAATCTTATATTGATTTGTGATAATCACAATAACGTCGAATTCGAGCTTTTTTATTTTTGTAGTTTTATAAGTGAATAAAAAATGAGCCACTCGGCTTGATTTCCGTAGAAGAATTTTCATGGTACTATTTTCTTTCTCATTTCATGTCAATGTAAGAGAACTGCTACCAGAGGTGATTTGCGTTAGTAGTGATCTAGATGTGAACTGTGGTTGATTAAAATTGATACTCTTTCTGTTTAATTTTATGGACAACAATGTTTGTTTAGTCGTTTTCATAAAGTTTGAATTTTGAACTGGAATGCCAGTCTTGTTTCCTTCTCTCTTGTATATCAAAAGCCGATTTTGTATCCTCACACATTAGCTTATAAATGAAGTTTAGCCTTGCTTGGATACTAGGTTCTTCTGTGTTATCAATCATGGAATTGACAATGAATTCATGGAGGAGGTTTTCTTCCAAAGAAAAAGTTTTTTTGTTTTTTTTTTTTTTTTTTTTTTTTTT
>NC_133313.1:21329067-21329527 GCF_012295235.1 Primulina huaijiensis
TTAGTGGAAGATAAAAAAACGTTTTGTATGACATTAATTTTTTAAATTAATCAAATAATCTTCAAAAATTAACACGAAACTGATTTCAATTTAGAAGAGTTAGTTCAATTTAAAAGAAAATTTTTGTTTTAAATTTTTTTATCTAAAAAATGTGGAGTGATTTGATAACGTAGATCTTGTTATTCAGTCGATGATATCAAATATAACTTATGATTAAATTCTCAAGTCAAAAAACTTAGTTTCCGTTCTCTTATCTCACATGTTTTATTATTTTAGCTTTATAATTTTTTTAATCCAAATATATTTTTCACGTGCAACGCAAATATATTATTTTGAATATATATATATATATATATATATATATATATATATTACATAAAATAGGGGATAATACAACCTCATGATTCAGACCAGCTTACTATATATATACATATAGCATTAGTAAGCTTGCGAATCCAAT
>NC_133313.1:21333009-21338608 GCF_012295235.1 Primulina huaijiensis
ATATATATGCATCATTTCACCCACCATAGTTAAGTTTGAAATAGCATTGTTGAATCGTTTCCATGGAACATCTTAAAATCTAATAAACAACTAATAATAATAAAATAAAAATCAGACAAATTTAATTAATAAATGACCCGTCCTTAAATTTGTTGCATCACCTTCCTGTTACATGTTCTGTAACTTTAAAAATTGTTATTGGATGAAAAGAATATGTAAATAAAATACACAAAAATTCATATGAGATGGGTCGATTTTGTAAGATATATCATCTTTTATCATACTAGACCAATTAAAAAATATTATTTTTTATTCTAGATATGGACCGAGTTAACCCGTCTCACTGATATAAATCCGTAAGATCGCCTAACAAAAAATCTATTCAATAAAATAACACTTATTTGACATATACAAATTAATTAGGAAAGCAATTCATGTTATTAAATTAAACAAGTGCTTTTTTCCCAAATTTCTGTTTTTTGATATATATGTTACAAAGCTCTAACACAAAAACTCATATGAGAGAGTCTCACGGATCAATTTTGTGAGGCGGTTTTCCAACTCGACCCAACTCATGAAAAAATTATTTTTTTTGCCAGAAATATTATTTCTCATGTTAGGTCTTGTGAAGAAGTTGGGGACGAATTCATTGAGCTAAGAAAGTAGTTTCTGTTATTGTATCAAAATCGCTGTATCGTGTTCACTTATATACAATTTGTGTGAGAATACTAAGAAGCGCACTTCTAATGAATAGTTAGTAAAAAACGTGAAAGCATATACAACTAACACTCCTCCCTCAAACTTGATGTGGGTGTGAACAACAAGCTTGAACCGTTTTGATTCGCACAACAAGATGAAATCCTTCTTCAGGGTTGATGCAAATCACAAACTCCCAGAAGCTTAAGCAAGTAGGCGTGCTGAGTCCTTCCCAAACTTTTTGTGAAAATGTCTCCAAGCTGTTGATTAGTAGGAATGTATTTAGTGCATATGAGGCCTTCTTTGATCTTCTCACGAACTAAGTGACAATCTATCTCTATATGTTTCGTCCGTTCATGATACACTGGGTTAGCACCAATGTGGATGGCAGCCATATTATCGCAGAATAACGTCGTAGGACCACGAATGTGAACTCCCATGTCACGCAAAAGGCCAACAATCCAAATAATTTCGCATGTGGTGGTTGCCATGGCACGATATTCAGCTTCCGCAGATGATCGTGAAATGGTGTTTTGTTTCTTGGACTTCCAAGATAGGATCGAAGTCCCTAGTGTGATACAATAACCAGTAACAGAACGACGAGTCATGGGACAGGCAGCCCAATCCGAATCACAATATGCTGTAAGAGATAGAGAAGGAGAAGGTGTTAACTGAATGCCTTGACCAGGATTTCTTTTAATATACTTGACAACTCGAATAGCCGCATCGAAGTGAGATGTCTTCGGAGCATGCATGAATTGACTCAAAGATTGAACTGCGTAGCAGATGTCAGGTCGGGTTATGGTCAGGTATATTAACCGACCAACCAATCGCTGGTATTCACTTGGATCTACCAGCAAAGCATCGGCTGAAATATTGCTCTTACTTTGCTGCATAACAGAATCCAGCTCATGGCCAGTGAGCTTCTTGTTCTGCTCCATTGGTGTATCAAATGGCTTGGCCCCCGCCACCCTTGTGTCAGCAATAAGCTCCAACGCATACTTTCTTTGGCTAAGATAGATACCCTTCTTGGAACGTGCTACTTCAATGCCTAGGAAGTATTTAAGATACCCAAGGTCTTTAAGCTGTAATTTGGAGTGAAGGAACATTTTCAAATTTGTGATTGCTGTCGTACAACTTCCAGTGATGACAATGTCATCAACATACACTACAAGCAAAGTGAGTGAAGTATTATCACGCTTGAAGAATAGAGAATGGTCATGTTGGGACTGACAATAACCACCCTCAATCATAACATTCGAGAACTTCATGTTCCATTGGCGAGAAGCCTGTTTCAACCCATATAGCGACTTTCTTAGCTTACAAACCTTGTTTTCCCCTTGAACTTTGTAGCCTTGTGGAAGATCCATGTAAATATCCTCATCTAAATCTCCTTGAAAGAACGCATTGGTGACATCCATTTGAAAAAGGGGCCAATTGCAATTCACAGCCACACTGAGAAGACATCTAATTGTCACAATCTTCGCAGTGGGAGAAAAGGTGTCATGGAAATCAATACCTGGCTGCTGCGTGTACCCTTTGGCCACTAAACGTGCCTTATACCTCTCAATATCACCATCAGGCTTAAGCTTAACTTTGTACACCCACCTACATCCAATGGGTTTGACTTGTGGTGGTAAATCCACAATATCCCATGTGTGATTTTTTTCAAGAGCTACAAGCTCGTCTTTCATGGCATCACACCATTTCCCATCAGTGACTGCCTCATGATAGAAATGTGGCTTTTTGACTGAAGACATGGCTGCCAGAAAATTCTGGTGTGATTTGGAAAAATGATCATAGGTGAGATAATTAATCATAGGATAAAGGCAAGTGTTAGGGCCATGGTTGTGAGTAAATGAACAAGAATAATCCTTTGCCCAAACCGGAGGAACTTTAGTCCTGGTGGATTTGCGCAATGGAACATCAGAGGATGCATCACCAGAAGTTGATGACCCATCTGTAGGTGGGGCAGTAGACGGCCCTTCATCAATAGGTGATGGATCCACCATAGGAGGTGGTGGATTAAAAGTGGGACGAGATTGATCAGCAACCTCAAATGGAAATATGTGTTCATGAAACACCACATCTCTGGAAATCAAGATCTTTCGTGACTTGAGATTGAGAAGTTTGTATCCTTTCTGAACATTGGAATATCCAATAAAGACGCAGGGCACGGCACGGGGTGAGAACTTGTGTCCTATCGGCAGAGCTGCAGCATAACATAAGCAACCAAAGACCCTCAGGTTAGTCAATGGAGGAACCTTCTGAAACAGCATTTCAAAAGGAGATTTGTTCTTCAGCAGTGGTGTAGGAGCTCTATTAATCAAATATACAGCTGTTAATACACAGTCTCCCCAATATTTGAGTGGCAGAGAAGATTGAAATCGAAGTGCTCATGCTACATCAAGAATATGCCTATGCTTTCTCTCCACCGTTCCATTCTGTTGTGGTGTATAGGGGCACGAGCTGTAGTGCACCACTCCCAAAGAATAAAAAAAGAGTTGGCATTCACCTTTGAAGAAGTCGGTTGCATTATCTGTTCTAACAGCTCGGATTTTTCTTGAAAATTGATTGTCTACCATAGCAAAGTACAACCTAATCATCCTAAGCACATCTATCTTAGATTGCATGAGATAAACCCATGTTCCTCTAGTGAAGTCATCAACAATGGTAAGAAAATACTTCTCACCATTGTAGGTAGGGGTGTGAAATGGACCCCAAATGTCCATATGAATCAATTGAAATGCTGAAGAAGATTGAGATGAACTAACTCGTGGAAACTTTAATCGACTTTGCTTTGAGACAGGACACACAGAGCAATGAGACAGTGAATCACTTCCTTGTATAAAAGGCAACATTTGCATTCTTGATATAGACATATATCCTAATCTCTTATGCCAAGTATCAATATTCACATGCTTACAAGATTCAGTAGCTGAACATGAATACATTTCACCATATTTGGGTATAAAAGGCGAAAAAGAAAAACTATCCTTGTGAGTTGATTTTGGTACCGATTCTGAGATGAAGTGGTAAAGTCCATGCCTTTCCCTACCAATCCCCATTACTCTCCCAGTTCCAAGGTCCTGAAACATGCAAAAACGAGGATAAAATGTAACAAAACAACCATGAGTTCTTGTGAGCTTGGAGACTGACAGAAGATTGAATCGAAAGTGGGGTACGTATAGGACGTGCTGGAGCACAATGGAACTTGTCAAGGGAACCGAACCAATTTTATCAACACTAGCTCTATTACCATCTGGCAATCTCACTGTGCCAGTGGAGCCTACCACAGATTCTGAATTTCTCAATAGAGAGAAATCATCAATCATGTGCTCATTAGCTCCTGTGTCAATTATCCATTCTGAGATGATATTATTGGAGGTAGAATGGATATTATTTGAGGTAGTACCTGCCATATTTACAGCTGGGATACATTCATCTTGTACATTGTTACTGCCCAAAAGCTTCAAGATTTCAGCATATTGACCAGGAGTAAAAAGAGATGGAGTTCCAGTCGTTGATGTTGCTTGAGCAGCTGTGGTGTTTTCTTCTACAAGATTGGCATCTCCTGATATCTTTTTGCCTTTCCAATTATCCCTGTACCCTGTCTTGCTCAGTCCTTTACTTGGGGCTTTGTACAGCTTGTGCCATGAGGGATAACCAACAAGTTTATAGCAATTTTCTTTGGTATGACCACTTCTGCTACAATGATCACAACTCGGGTGTGTCCTCTCTTTCATTGCATTACCCTCTCTGGTTTGGTTAGTATAGAAGGCTGCTATAGGAGCTTCAACTGAAGATAACGCTCTATGAGATTCCTCTTGAGATAGTAATGAAAAAGCTTGTCCAACTGTAGGCAATGGACTCATCATTAAAATCTGACTCCTTATACTCATGTTGCTGTCATTGAGTCCCATTAGAAATTGAAGAAGTCGCTGTTGTTGGTCATGATCCAGATATTTTCTAGCGGTATCACATTCGCACGAAGGCAGAACTACAAGAGCTGAGTATTCATCCCATAACTGCTTAAGCTTACAATAATACGTGGAGACAGTACTGTTACCTTGGGTGAGTCGCCCAATTTCTCTGTGCAGTGAAAAAATTCTCGATGCATTGACCTTATTGAACTGCTCCTTCAGATCTGTCCACACTCCCGAAGCATCTGATGCATAGATTATTCCACCAAAAATTTCCTTCGAGACTGCGTTCATGATCCACGATAGCACAAGTGCATTGCACCTTTCCCACTGAAGGAAATTCTGACTTCCCACTGGTGGTCGTCGACAACTGCCATCTATTAAGGCAATCTTGTTCTTTGCTCGCAGTGCAATCAACATAGCTCTGCTCCAAATGCCATAATTTTCCACACCAATCAACTGATCACTCACCAGAATTGTCCCTGGAGTGTCGGATGGGTGAATATACAGCGGATCATCGAAGTTGGAATTAGCTGCCATCGGATCGCCGAAATGAATGAATTAAGAATCGCTTCGAAAGCTACTCAATCAAGCAATTGAAACAAAAAAAACTGAGCTCCAGGAATAATCCCCACGGCTCTGATACCATGTGAAGAAGTTGGGGACGAATTCATTGAGCTTCTGTTATTGTATCAAAACCGCTGTATCGTGTTCACTTATATACAATTTGTGTGAGAATACGAAGAAGCGCACTTCTAATGAATAGTTAGTAAAAAACGTGAAAGCATATACAACTAACAGGTCTGAGTCGGATCGACCCGTCTTTTAATTTAATAACATGGATTGCTTAAGAAAACGTTGTCCAATATTTTTATATGATAAGAATAACAAATACACATTTGAAAGTGTTGTGTATTTTAACCAAATTTGATTATGATAAAAAGTTTAAGCCTTTCCTTCATAAAAAAAAAAAAAAAAAA
>NC_133313.1:21340106-21400532 GCF_012295235.1 Primulina huaijiensis
AAAAAAAAAAAAAAAAAAAACTAAGAGAAAGCAAACACACTAATTCAAATATGAGGTGTAAAACTCAAATTTAAACGTTTGATTGTCTCCTTTGTCAATGCACCCACCCACCTTTTATTTGTGATCTCCAGTATGTATAATGTTATTTTGAAACTTTGATATCAAAATTTATTAAATTATCATATTAAAATGTTTTCAAAATTACTTGATATACTAAACTAGTTAAAAACAACTAACTAAATATTGTATTAATATCACTACAATATTGAATCAAATATTAATATCGAAACAGTCACCTAACGAAGCCAAATATGTTTTTGGTAAAGAATATGCAAAGATACTTGGGTTCATGGCATGCATGTTTCGTTAAAGGTGGGAGCGTTGCTTGAGGCGATCCACCTTTTTTTTAAAAAAAAAAAACACTTATATTTGAAATTATTGTTGCTTCCCACCTCACGTTTTAATTTTTTTAATGTTATATATTAATAATTACCCTCTGAATTTTTAAAAAAAGTCCATGCACTAATCTAATTACACTGTGGTTTTTTTAAACAATTTTGTTTATAATTTTCTTTTTTCTTTTTTTTGCGTTTCTTTCCTATATATTATCTTTAAATTTTTACTCTCAAATTTGATCTTTTAGCCCCGGAACTCGTTGAACTAATATTGGGCGGAGTTTCGTGCTCAATCCATTTCTTTAAGCTCAACATAATTGAGGTGCAAGTGCAACAATTATTTGTTGTTCCATGTGCTCCACTTGTTTGATCTTGTGTATTAGAGAACCCACTGTCGTTTGGTGTTAAGAATGTGATTTAATGTTTTTATATTATTAAACATTTGACTCAAACCTTACGATAAAATAGATAACCCTAAATTTGAGAAGGAAACTTGAAAGCAAAGAGGGAATTATTCAATAGGGCTGTAGTGGAGATGTAGCCCAACCCATTTTTTTAAATTACAGCGATCAGTTGGAGAAATTGAACTCATCCAATATTTGCTATTTGATTCTTAACTCAAATGATATATATTGTTAAGATTTTGACTTGGACCAACAACCCAAAAAATTAGCAAAAGGGGAAAATTGTTCAATCTGAGATTGAGGTTGTGTTCAAACCATAATCACACCCACAGAAATCATCCAAGTTGGGTTTCGTTGTATATTGTAAACTAAACAATATAATCGACCCTTTTTATTCTTCATGTCAATGTCTTAAAATCTAATTTTTATTGCAAAAAATTAACTCCACTTACTCGAATATGAATATGTTCAATACTCAAAGTGGAAGAATGCATAGGTTGAAACTTTATGCTGCCTTTTTGTGCACAATTCTCCAGCTTTAAATTTCTCTTGGATTGTTAATCGTTTGAAATCAAAGTTTGAATTTTTTTAAAATCATATTTGTTCATCCAAATACAAAACGTGCTAGAATCTTTATTGTTTGAATGTTCACTGCCTTGTTTTTGTAATAATAGATATGTTAAACGTTGAAATAATTTATTAATTAAAATATTAAAAAATGACTTCAAATTTTGTATGGTCTTGCAGATATCAAACAATTATTCATCATTAGATTTTGTGCATTGACCAATGGATTTGTTTCTTACTAAAGGAACGAAGAATAGTAATGAAGTTGCCTGGAAGTTGGATGAAACAACCAAAAGAGAGAGTGGACTTGCTACCAAATTTGTCAGAAAGGATACGTATGTCTTTTTGGTCAAAGACACGTCCTAGTCTCGGGCTTGGGCTTATCAACCCGAACAAAATGAGTTTGGCCCACTATCCGAAACCGGAAGGCCCTCGCGTTTTGCCATGTCAGTGGTACAACTGGCAATCCTGACATAGATAGTAGACTGTCTTTTAAACCCGTCGAGTAACGCCGTCACTCACAGACTCTACTTACTCTAGGTTGTAATGATCGTGTAGAGCTGGATTTTTTTAAAATTATATATATATATAAACATAATTTTTAAATAATATTAAATTAATTGACACATATTTTCTTTTAGATATCTTATCAAATGTATATATATATATATATATATTTTTCAATAATATTAAATTAATTGACACATATTTTCTTTCAGATATCTTATCAAATATAATTTTTATCATATTTGAAAAGTTTTCACGAAAAGAATATTATAAAATAAAATTTTTATTAATATTAATGTAATTCAGCATACATATTAAATATTTGAAAATAGAAGTTTTTTCATTTTTGTAAATAACAATTTGAATTTGACGTCTCTTTAAAATATAAATTATATTTAAATGTCTATATTGATTATATTATTTTATTTAATTTAGTTACGGTTTTAAGTTTTATGTTACTTTTATATATTTAATTCTCATTACTATATATTATATTAAGTAAAATAAGTTTTTAATCAAAATTTATTCATCTAATAAATGATAAAAAAATATTGAATATTTAAAATTTTTAATTATTGTTTAAAATTTTAATAAACAAAATAATATATGATCTTTTAAATATTTTTCTATTTTTTTTATGAGTGATATTTTCACTTAACCAATATAGATAAGTCAATTTAATGATAAAAGATTAATATCCTCATTTATTATATCAATAATTTTAATAATTATTCAAACATTAAAACTTGCTAATTTTAATAATTAATTAGATGAAGTAACACCCGTGCGATGCACGAGTAAAATACTAATTAATAAAAAATATGAAGTCGTGAGTAATAATAAAAAATGCCATACTTTTAATATCGTATAAATATAAATATGAAATTTGAATAATACCTTATTTCTCATACTCACAAATCTTTATTTTTTAAATTTTCTTATTATAATTTTTTAAAATAGATATGAAGTTTTTCAAGTAATAATAAAAAAAATGGCATGCTTTTTTTAACATTATATAAATCTAAATAAATAAATATTTTCAGAACCGATTTTATCTCTCTCTATATATATATATATATGTATATGGTCTTCAACAAAACACTGATCTTCTTTAAATCATCGACGTCGATTCATAGGTGACTAGCAGAAAGTAGATTTGCGTTGGGAAACGGACTACTCTAAGCTCTCTGTTTCGATTTATTTAATCTAACTGGCAAAAAATCCAAATGCCCCGATATCTTTTTGTAATCTCCTCAAAAGTAACTGCAAAGTCTATTTTTCCAGCTTTTCCATCTCCCACTCATAATTATTGGCTTGAAAAAAAGTACAAAATCTGAGAAAATATATCAAACGGGAAATCACACACCGAATTCTGATTTTTTGTTTTTTCGTTATAAACAGAAGTTTTATATCACCTCACATCTTTTACCAAACCTATGTAACACAGTATCCAATTGTCAAGTTGTATTTAACCACTGTTCGTGTTATGTTACAACATGTGATTGATCAGGCAATTTATCTTGGATTTGAGGCAGTCACCAACCTTTTGCAGATCACAGGATCCAATGAATCAATGGGTTGTGACCATTGGTTTTAATTCAATTTTTTTGTGTTAGGATTTCATGATTCGAGTCCTGCAAATGTTTGTGTGAGACGGTCTCATGACATGTCGTGTTTTGTGAAACGGATTTCTTATTTGAGTCATCCATGAAAAAATTATTATTTTTTATGTTAAGAGTATTACTTTTTTATTGTGAATATCGGTAGGGTTGACCCGTCTGATAGATAAAGATTCATGAGACTGTCTCACAAGAGACCTACTCTTCGAGTTCGATCTAGTGGGACATCAAGTCTGTTTCCGTTTGAATTCGTAATTAAGTATATTTTTCCTTAATTATTCATAAATATATTGGAAATTTCGAACTATAGTTTTTCTGTTGTTCTGACCAATGCCTTTTCAGATCAAATTGAAGTTCAGACCTCGGATTAAGCAAGTAATGGCTCTATACAAATCAAGCAAATAGAGCAAAGACAACCTTTTGATTCTGTTTTAGTATCAATTTCCCATACATATAACTCAAACGTGGGACAAACACACAAAACCAATCATTTTTCATTTCTAGAGATATACTTTGATTTTCGTTTATCCCATATTTATTTCAAGAAACTAAATATACTATGATAGTTTGTTTACACAACCCATTAAAGTTTTTTTTTGAAATTCATTAGTCAAACTGATTTTCACAAAAACAGACAAGCGCATTTTTTTTATCAAACAAATTTCGATTGGACATACATAGTTTTTTGAATAAAAAAATATTTAACTATATATCTAGTTGAAAATAATTAAGAAATCTAACCTTTTTCTTTTTTTTTTTTGTATTTCTAGTTTTTATTTATGATCCTAGGTTGACAATTGTATCGCAAATACATTGTCATTACATAATTTTATTTGAAGAATGTAGACGCATACGTGATTCCTTCTCATTACCCATTTGGGATTCGTTGTAATGTTAAAAAAAAGAAGACGAAGGCCCTCTTTATGCGCCATTTCACTGTCCCAGATTCTAATTTTTATTGTGAAATTTACTCCACTGACTCTTTAAGTCGGGGCGAATCTGTTCTCTTCTGGAAGTGGAAGAATGTAGAGGTTGAAGAATAATATGTAATGCTTCCTTTTTGTGCACAATTTATGCGGTTTTAAATTTATCTCGATTATTAAAATTATACCACTTTCAACCATTTTTTTGCGTCCATTAAAAAGTTGATACAGACATATGTAGAGCATGAACAAAGAATTATACGAAATTTTTTTAAAATTTAAATTTATACAGGTGTTTCACAATAAAATTGTCATTACAATTGATATAATCATGATATTATATCAAAGTTTAAGGTTAAAAAAAGGAGCATATTGTAAAAAGCCACCTTTAAGAGTATCTTTCTACTATTTTATTCCTAAAATACTGCAAGGTCCACGCTTCTTCCTTTATCAAGATTGTTCGTCTTCTATAGTGGAATGATTAGTTTATTTCTTAAACTTAATGAAACAAAACCATTTTTTTTCCTAATAAATGTACGTACGTTGATCCATGTTGTAGGAAGCAAAGACTTGTTACAGGGATAAAGATGAAACAGAAAGCCATATTCTTTTGTTAATAATTTAAGCGTTTCGGCCCCCTTCGATTCCTTCCTACTTCTTTCAGAACCCTATAATTACTGATCCCACTCGTACTGATTTTCCTATTCTGAAGCTACTCAGGACTTCCATTGATTCAACCCATGAAAAAATTTTCTCCTCTTCTTCTTTACTTCGTCTTTTTCCAAGTAGTGATACTTGTCCATGCATACTCGGATCTTGACACTTTGTTAAAGCTCAAGTCTTCATTCGTCGGGCCTTCGGGTTCGGCTCTCGAGGAATGGGTCGCCCCACCGTTCCCGTCTCCGTCGGCTCATTGTTCGTTTCTTGGCGTAACTTGCGATGCTGACGAACGTGTGGCGGCTATTAACATCACCAACCTACAATTATTCGGTACGCTTCCTCCGGAAATTGGTCTGCTGAGTGGGCTTGTCAATCTCACACTGGCTGGAAATAATCTCACTGGATCTCTGCCTGTGGAGATTTCCAACTTGACTTCGTTGAAGTGCTTGAATTTGAGTTGGAACTTTTTCAACGGCAAGTTTCGTGGAGAAATGGTGCTGAGACTTTCTGAGCTTGAAGTGTTTGATATATACAACAATGAAATTACAGGAGAGCTCCCGGTGGAGTTTGTGAAGTTGAAGAAGCTGAAGTTTCTTAAACTGGCCGGAAATTATTTTTCGGGGGGGATACCGGAGATTTACTCCGAGTTTGAAAGCTTAACTCACTTGGCATTACAGGGAAATAGCTTGACGGGAAAAATTCCTGCTAGCTTGTCTATGATTCCAAATCTTCGAGAGCTCTATCTTGGGTATTTTAACAGCTATGAAGGTGGTATTCCGCCGGAATTTGGCTCTATTTCTACGCTTCAGCTGCTTGATCTTGGAATGTGCAATCTCACCGGCGAGATTCCGTCAAGTCTTGGCAATCTAAAGCATTTGCACACTTTATTTCTTCAGGTAATTATAAAGTCTTCACGATGCTCTAATCTCCCATTTTGTGGCAACAATCTACATGTAATTAATGCACACACACACACACAACATATATTATGTATATATTTATGTATAATAATTAAACGTCCGCCGTTTCGGTTAGGTGAATAATCTGACGGGGCAGATTCCATCGGAGCTTTCCGGTATGATAAGCTTGATGTCATTAGACATCTCCATTAACGATCTCAGCGGGGAAATTCCATTGAGTTTTGCAGAACTGAAGAATTTGACGCTGCTCAATTTGTTTCAGAACAAATTCCAGGGGCCTCTTCCGGGTTTCATCGGCGATCTTCCGAATCTTGAAGTTTTACAGATATGGAACAACAATTTCACGCTGGGTTTACCGGAAAATCTAGGAAGGAATGGAAGGTTGTTTCTGCTGGATGTGACCAAGAATCATTTAACGGGAACTATACCCAAGGACTTGTGTAAAGGTGGAAAGTTGAAAACTTTGATTTTGATGGATAACTCTTTCTACGGTCCGATTCCGGATGAAATTGGCGAGTGCAAGTCCCTGAGTCGTATCAGAATCAAGAAGAATTTCCTGAATGGAAGTATTCCGGCAGGGTTTTTCCGGTTGCCCCTGCTGGACATGCTCGAACTGAACGATAATTTCTTCACCGGCGAGCTGCCAGAAGATATATCTGCCACCGCCCTAGGAAGTCTTTCGTTGTCCAATAATTGGATTTCAGGGAAGATTCCTCCATCGTTCGGGAACTTGATAAATCTAGAGATATTATCACTTGATGTGAACAAGTTATCCGGTGAGATTCCGAATGAAATTTTCAAACTCAAGAAAATTACGATGCTAAATTTCAGTGGCAACAGCTTGACCGGGGAAATTCCAGCTTCAGTTGCCGATAGTTCCCACTTGACATTTATTGATCTAAGCCAAAATAATCTAAATGGTGCAATTCCCAGAAGCATTCCAGGTCTGCAGAATCTGAATGTTCTCAACTTGTCAAGAAACCGACTAGAGGGATCGATCCCTAGTGAGATTGGGATGATGAAAAGCTTGACAGTATTAGACCTTTCTTACAATGATTTATCCGGAAAAAAGCCCACAACGGGGCTTCTACGCGACCTGGACGACCGGTTTTTCGTCGGCAATCCCAAGCTTTGTTTTCCCCACAGCTCCTATTGTCCATCAGCCTCAAGTCCATCCCAAGATGCCCAATCAACTCGTGCATCAAACATGGTCATCGTAATCATCGTCTTGATTACTGTCCTGTTACTGCTTCCTGTAAGTTGGATTATAGTCCGAAAGAGAAGGCTGGATAGATCAAGAATCTGGAAACTAACGGCATTCCAGAAGCTAGACTTTAAAGCAGAGGATGTACTTGAATGCTTGAAAGAAGAGAACATAATAGGAAAAGGTGGAGCTGGGATTGTCTACCGAGGGTCCATGCCTAATGGGATAGACGTTGCAATAAAACGATTAGTTGGACGTGGGCGTGGTAACAGCCACAATGATCATGGCTTTATGGCAGAAATTCAGACACTTGGAAGCATCAAACACCGGAACATTGTAAGACTCCTCGGATACTTGTCAAAGAAGGATACCAATATTTTGCTGTATGAATATATGTCACATGGAAGCTTAGGGGAGATGTTACATGGCACAAAGGGCGCTCATTTGCAGTGGCATTCAAGGTATCGGATCGCAGCTGAGGCTGCAAATGGACTATGTTACCTGCATCATGATTGCTCGCCTTCAATTATACATAGGGATATTAAGTCGAACAACATCTTGCTTGATTCTGATTATGAGGCTCATGTTGCTGATTTTGGTCTTGCCAAATTCTTGCACGATGCTGGTGCTTCCGAGTGCATGTCTTCCATTGCTGGTTCCTATGGCTACATTGCCCCTGGTAAGTGTTATTTGTACTGAACTTGGTTCCATTACTATATCATGTATTGGGCTGTTTTTGTGTTAATCAAAGGTTTATGACAATCTAGTATAATCATGGAAAATTTTCATCAGTCAAAAGTGGTGAAGTCACGTCAAAATTTTGATATAATGCGGCTTAAGTAGTATTTATTTATGAATCATACGCCATGAATTGGAAATGCTAGATGGTGAATATTCCTAAATATGAAGCTTGGAGAAACACATGAAACGCCATTTCATAGACTCGTGAAGTTATGCATAAAATTTCAAAAAGCTTTCCTCAAAGCTTGTTGTATTATAATTTTATATGAGCTTTGCATTTTGATGTGTTACAGAATATGCATACACATTGAAAGTCGATCAGAAGAGCGATGTCTACAGCTTCGGGGTTGTGATGTTAGAACTAATCACCGGCAAGAAGCCGGTGGGGGAATTCGGAGACGGTGTTGACATTGTCCGGTGGGTTAGGAAAAAAGCGTCAGAGCTAGCACAGCCATCAGATACCGCGACACTGCTGGCCGTGGTCGACTGCAGGCTTACCGGTTATCAGGTGACTGGGGCCGTTAACTTGTTCAAGATTGCAATGATGTGTGTGGAGGATGAGAGCTCTGCCAGGCCTACTATGAGGGAAGTTGTTCACATGCTCACCAATCCTCCACAATCTGATCCCAATTTTCTAAATCTTTGACTATAAACGCATTTCATATATATAGTAAGATGTAGATGGCAAGTGAAGCTAATTTCAAATCTAATGGTAATTTTGTCCCTTAGGATATGTAAAGTTATCTATTGACTAAATTATTGATGCGTCAGTCTCCAAAATCCAAGCAGACCGCTGGAATCGTAATGCAATTAGTTCACCAGTGTGAACAACTTATACTGCAGCAAGGTGGGAAGAGAATTTACCCTGAAATCGACTAGCTTTCGCAAAAAGAACCACTCCCCGATCATCTCGCACAACCCAAACCAAAATATGTAATTATGAGTTGTAGATCAACTCATAACGTTCGAAAGTGGTGTCCTCCTCTTAGATGGTAGAAACGTGTGGTTAGAATTTTTATTTGTCCTGATGCTAAACGAATGATGAGAATTAATTAGAGTATGTTTTATTCTTCATGCAGCAAGTTCTTTTGTCTGTTTGGGTTGATGATATCATGATTTGCTGCCATATAAGTACTGAGAAGAAAAGTAAAACAGAGTAAACTCGATCCCTCACCATTTTTCACAAAAGTTGAGCTTCAAAACCCTTATATATCCATCATTTCGAACTAACTGCGGAAATATTCAGGTTGCGCTGTAGCTTTGAATTCTCGTTAGTACCTTGAATTACTTTATTTATTGGTAGTGTTAAACGAGCTTAGGATGGAAAAGATGTCCTCTGGATAAATTATTGTCAAGATTTCAAACGCAACTCAAGTTCGATTGAGCCTATGTGATTTCTGTTAGAGAAAAGGTGAATAAAATGAAAATGTGGTTGTCCCACATTGGAAGTTTAGAGAAAGTTACTCCTCCTTATTAGTTTTAGTGTGGACTAAGGGTTTGAGTCCCAAAGGGTACCAAAGTTTTTAGAAGGGGGAGACGCTATTAGGCTATGTATCGGTGAATTAAACACACGCGCGCGCGCCCGGTGCGGCGTGGGGTGGACTTTGGTCTACTAATTTGTGATCCGTTGTTGGATTTGAAACATGTTGAAGTATAAATATCGTTTAATCTAACAGTGTAACCACAACACTTACCAACACAACCATTGTAAAAAAATAATAATATAATAATAATTTGTATAGTTACTTGAAATTCATGTCATTTGATATATGATTGATTAATTTGAGTGAAATTATATATTTATGTGTCTTACTTGAATTGACATGAGATACATGAAATTCATGATCGATAAATCAATGTATAAAATAATATTTTGTTAACACATATCATTTTATACATACATCGATGCATGACATACACGCTAAACTATGATACTTGGATACATTGATATGATTGGATTTGTATTGATTATGAGGTTAGAACATGATACTATGTTTGAAATTATGTGACCCGTGAAGATATATGATTATGTCGAGATTTGTGATTTGATGATGTTTTGTCGACCTTATTTTGGGACGGACTGGCACCAAAGAGCTCGCTCCCCTTGCTTGTGTTTCTTCAAGATGACACTTTCTTTTGCTCGCTTCATCCGTTGTACCTCCATCTGCTTGCTCTGTCTCCCAACTTCTTGCTTCAAGCACACTCCCTTATAATTGTTAAGAGTGTTTTGTTCAATCAACTTAATCTTGTCCCTAGAAGCTCTATTACCCATGGACAACTCCTCATCCGAGCAACAACACTCCTATGCTCTCCCTAATGTTTAATGGGTTGTCCGCATTCAATTGAAAATGAGTCCGAGTCCGAGTCCGAGTTGGAGATATGGACTCAAGCTCGATCTGACTATATGTAATATTTTGTGGGTAATTAATATGATTGTGGTAATTATTAAAATCATAACTAGTTATTAGTTAAAAAAAGTTTAATCAAAAGTTACTCGACCTAATGAAGCGAGACACTGCCTAGGAATACGTTATTAGTAACAATTTTTTTTACAAATATATAAATTTAATACCAATTTGCTATGGCACAAATTGTTTACAATTTAATAGAGTGTACTAAAGGCTAATTTATATTATAAAAATTAGTAATGAAGGTAACACATCGGATCAAACCCGACCCATTACTTGCCATAACGGGTCGGATTCAAGGACTCACACGCGCAGTACGTGTCCAATACCAAATCGTGAACTAAAACAGACCAATTTGAGGAACTGGAGTTTCGAATTAAAGTTTTTTCCGAGTTTTGGGAAGAGGTAATAATTATTTTCATTTTCTTAAATATTTGATTAATATTTTATTTTTGCTGGAGTAACGCGGTTTTAATTGATATCTATATCTTTCTGCAATCAAATCTTTGATATATATCTCTTTTGATTGCGGTTTTATCATCGTCTTTAATCATTGGAACACTCTAACCCATGTCTTAGGTGAAAAACACAAAAACATGTAATTTAGGGTTTCGGGTAAAGTATTTTTCGTGTTTCCTCGCTTAAAGATTTTTGAAATTTTTCCTTGTTTCTTTCTATTTCTTCGTCGGTTTAGCAATAGCCATGAACTTTGTTTCGCTGGTTTTCTGGGCTTTTATTTCTCTGAATGGTGGCTTTTAGATTTTAGTTGAGTCAGAGATTCAATTGTTGTTTCATGGTTAGAGCTGTTTGTGAAGATATTCACATGTTTCGTCAGGTGCATTAAAAATTACTATTGATTTATTCTGAATTTCCTTTTTCAGGAAATTGAATCGATCATCTTGGGATTACTCGTACTTCTACGCTGCGGACATTGCTAAAGTGGTGTGTGAATTCTCTAGACCCCTCACTACTGTATTCTTATTGCTGTTTTTAGTGTTATGAAAGAAACAGAAAGAAATTTGATACACTGTAGTTGGTATGTGATTTATTGGCTTATTGATCTCTCTTCATGACACAGTTTATACATTATTTTTTTGCGTGCATGCTTGCCTTTGAATTGATTAGTGGACTTCAAGTTTTTTATATTTTTTATAGCTATTGCTTTATTCATCTGTTGTTTTATCTGCTGTTAGATTCTTATATATAATGTGCGATTGATTTACATCTATTATATCATGTCACCAAATATTGGTCAATGAACTTGGGAGTATCAGCTCTTGCAATTTATGTCCCTCTTCGCCCAACTAAGTTGAGCCACTGTAATGGTGAAGATGTTTTAGTATGGAGTGTTATTATTTCTCAGTATAGTATAAAAATTTGGTACATTTATTTTCTCGAGTACGCTCAGGACTTTGTTGATTTACAATTTTTAGTGGTCCTGTAAGTCCCCAAAGAAGATAGCTGAACGAGCTGACCAGTAAAGGAAAAATAATAATGCTCTTCTAATTTATGTGTATTGACTGCTACTGAAATCTTTTCCGGTATTTTTTTCACTAGAAGTAAGGCAGTAACCACCTTATTCCAGCCTTAGACTCTCAATGTCAACTCGTTTCTAAATTCTAACTCAACTGTTATTCACATTTAACCCAATAGCTTCACTACTCGCAAATATGGGTCTCAGTACTATTACCTATGACAGTCATAGCTGCATTTAAGTTCACATGATAAGAAAATATATTTCATTATTATTTTGTTATTAAAATGACGATTGCTGGTTATTGGTTAGAATTTTATGTTCTTAAACTTTGTTTTCTTTAAATTACTGCAGGACAAAGACCATTCTGGGAAATACATAGTATGCTGTGGTCCTAGCTTTTGAGAATTATGATGCTGGATGACTTCTTCACTTTGACTGAGATGAATCACGGGCTCACGTCCCCCTCTCGAGTCATGGAACTTGTGGCTGTCATGCAGAAAGGAAGAAGTGGTACTGTCAATGTTGGTGACATGATCAGGCAGTGGTCGGCAGTTGCGAGTGTCATTGCTGCCACTGAGAACAAGGATTGTCTTGATCTTTTTATTCAGTTAGATGGAGTTCAATTTATTGATAAGTGGCTGAAGGATGTTCAGAAGTTCAAAAATGACTCAGATAAAAGCTTTCCAGAAGAGACAATTATTCATCTACTCGAAGCCCTTGAAACACTGCATAAGAACTACGAAAAGTTGATTGCCTCTGAAATCTGGGTAACTGTCGAGGATCTCCTAGTTCATGGTAGCTCTAAGGTACAAGGTAAAGCTCGAGTGCTGTTTGAAAGCTGGAAATGTAAAAGAGACGGTGTTGACTCTGTATCAGTTGAGAAAGTTGGAGCATTATCTGATGATGAAATGGATGAAAGTGAACATGTTCAAAGAGGTTGTGAATGTTCAAAATCACCTTCGAGATATTCTTTTCTGTCCTGTGATTTTTCTGGTCCGGAGAAGGGCCAGGATTCAACTACAGATGAACAAGTGCCACCGACAGTTTCTGAAGCTCTTCATCCTGGTCCAGTTTTTTGTGCATGCAATTCGAACAAAATATTAGATACCCCAAATGGGGATGACAGAGCTTCAGATCAATTCGTTCCACCTCTTTCTGAACCTTCCGTGGGATTTTCTACGTGTGAGTCAGTTGGCACTACATTGGTTGAATCATGTATTACCTCTGTTCCAAGACAAGATATGTGTGATGGACTTGCGGAGTTTTCTAAGTTGGAGTCAACTGGTGATTTGATACATGCCCGAAAGATTGAATGTTCATCTGAGAAGTTAATCTCTCTCGAAGAATCTAAGAAATCAGAATACAAAGCTACATCTTCAAGTACTGATGTTGCAGATGCAAATAATTCTGTAATGGAACACGAGAAGAAAAATTCTTGTGATGAAGGTCCACCTTTTATTGATTCAAAGAAAATTGATTCTGGTGGAAAAGATACCGATGATGGCAGTCATGAAAACAAATGCAGAAGTTCATCTCTAGACCTTTCTTGCCAAGTTTCCATAGAAGTGGAGAGAGAAGCTGTAGATTCCGAAGAACAAAGTTGCAGTTCTGAGAAACCACCTGAAGGTAATATTAGGCAGCCTGATAACCTGGACCCTGTCAATGCAAATCAATCCCATGAGTTGACTGCTGAAGCTTCACCAGTGCAAAAGTTTGCAGCTTGCATCGAAAACCCAGGCATGGCACAGACAAGTAGCCCCCAAGATATGGAAACCTCTCAAGTCACTGAGGTTGCTCATGAAGAAGCCAGAGCAGAAAAAGGCCCGTGTAAATTTGACTTGAATCAGGAAGTTTGCTCAGAAGATATTGATTGTTCTGAGGGCAATCTTGGCTGGAAAGGTTCAGTTGACAAAAGTGATTTTCTTCCTGAATCACCTGGTCAAAGTACTAAGAGCAATGAGGATCTTACTGTTGGGGTTATCAGTAGCACTCCGAAGCCGCCACGAGGATTTCGTGAAATTGATCTGAATGTCACTGAGAGTGGAGATGGCGATACTAGAGACCTGTTGCATTATAAACATGTTCCTGTGTATTCCAGTCTTCCTTCTGGGGAATCTTCTGTGGAAACAGAATCGAGAAAATCTGAACGTCATGATTTGGATCTGAATCTTACAAGTGAAGACGACGGAGTTCCATCAGATTGGATGATAGGACACCGCTTTCCCGAAGAAAATGACCACCATCAGTCTCATTCTTCATCAACATCATCAATGCAGCCTTTGAGCATTATTGATCTGAATGATCCACCAAATTTTCCAAATGATTCTTATGATATTTCCTATTTAAGTAATGTGAATGTTTCAGGGGGTACTAAAACAGACGGGTCCATAATTTCCATCATGGGAGCAAGAGTGAAGATCAATCCCAAAGATCTTGTTCCACAAACGATACCCTTTCCAAATGGCCGAACTCCAGAGCATACATTCGATGTAAAAGTGGGTAGAACAGAGACTTGTTTTGCGATTGGATCTGTTCTTCCATACGCCCATTCGTCAGTTTATGGTTACAATAACGTTGCACCTGTCCCGGCAGTTGCTGCTTTGCCTTTCTCCTCCTATTCATATGGATCTGGATTAGCAATTCCTTACATTGTAGATTCTAGACGATCACCTATTATCCCCCAAATTGCAAGCGATGGTTTCTCTCAACGGCCATTCGTATTAAACATGATGAGCTCAATTCCAGCAGATGGAGCTTCAGGGAGCAGTTTCGATCTGAACTCTGGAGCGATGATTAAAGATGGAGGTAGGGAGCCTTTAGTCCTCAGAGATTTCTTAAATTTATGCCCAGTCAATTCAATGGATGATCAGCTGAGGTCTAGTACCTTACCCACCGTCGGTTCAGACATCAGTGGGAAGCGAAAAGAACCAGATAATGGATTGGAACATTACCCTTTTAGAAATCATACACCACCATGGAAATAGATTCTAGATTTCTGTTCTTCTTTTCTTTGAATCAGATGAGGACCAACCAGAATATGTTTATGGTTTTATATAGCAATATTTTTAGCTCAAGGAGAAAGATTTACATTTGACTTGGTGGTCGAGCAATCGGCCGACATTATTTTACTGTCTGGAAATTTAGGGCGATATTTGATTTGGATATACATTTCTCAGATTATTACATATGTTAAGCGTCACAGGAACCTTGTCGTCTGGCTCTTGTATATAGCATAACATATAGTTACGTGACAAATTGTGAAATAATTGTCATTAGACATCTTTTGAGGCTATATGAGGGATTCATTTTATTCTGCTTTTCGCTTTCATTGTTTGAGTCGATGGTTTTTTCTTTAATTCTTGTTACTGTGATGGGCGAGACATTAAAAAATAGCTTATTCGGTATCATAAAGAACACATTTTTAAGGTGTGAATCCCTAAAATTCCCCATATTTTTAAAACTGTAATTAATATTTTCACACTGCGTGTTACTTTATGTCAACAATTCAACATTGTCATACTCGTGCCTCCGATGCTAAGAATTATGGAACTAAAACAACAATTCAACATTGTCATCAAGAATTACACGAAATTTTGTGTGTTAATTTCTAAAATTGCCTGAAAACCCTCCTTCAACAATAATTTATTTCCTGCATACGTTGTGTTTTTGAATATAATATAAAACATTAAAATGAAATCATTTGCATTATTTTATATTATATGAATACATATTGCATAATTGATGCTTAACATTAAAAGTTTAAATTTTGTTTAAGGAAAGACGAATAAATTTGGGGGCATTTAGTTTTATAACTTCCGTTGGAAAGCTAATTTAGTTAACGACCTTAAATATTTTTTATTTAGGTAAACGACCTTCCTTCTATATTGTCAATTAATTAATTCTCTCAAAAGACAAAACTATAATCCATTCATCCAGGAAAATTTGGTTGAGTCTTTTGCTATATCGGGTCATTTAATCAAATCATTGTACCACTCCGATTTTTATTTCATTTTTTTTCACACCCACTATTCCTCGAGCCTCTTCTACCCATTTTTACGTAGGAAAATTTAAACTTTGCAGAGTAACCAACCAAGACTGATAAAATTGGTCTTATTCTACCTGCATTGGATAGTAAGAAGCGGATTTCACCTAATTTTATGTTTGAATATAAGTTTATTTTGTTTAATCATCTGGTTTGCTATACTATTTTCTGGTTTCACTGAGGAATAAAAACCACCCTCAAACAAAATTCACAAAGAGCCAACAAATATCAAGAAAAACACTGTTTTTCGATATTGTCTCCTTGTAGCAAATTTTTTTGAATTCAGAAAAGAGAAAATGAACCTTGCTGTTAGAAATTGAAAGGTGGATAATATGGTTATAGAGAGGATATAAATAATATGAGTTAACATGGGTAGGGTTTAAGATTTTAATTGATTTTCTTTTTACTCTCTCTTTTTTTTTTACCAGTGTAAGTAAATAAATAAATTAATTATATATAAATATAATAGTTTAGTTTTGGATGTATCGTATATATGGGTCGATTTTGACATTTCATATCAATTTAAAAAAAGTGTTCATTTTTTTAAAAATTTGGTATCTTAAAGTCATAGCTAAATATCCCATAAATTTGTCAGGCGACCTCATTATAATCAACCATTCAGGATTAACAAGATGCAGTCTCCCCTCGGACGCTTCCAGAACCCGAAAACTTCTCCACGTGTCTCCCCCAATCAAAACTAACCACATGGAAATGAGCTTATCTGAACCGTCTGATATTCCACGCTGGCATAGCCAAACCAATCAGAACGCTGTAAGTCGTGGCAGCGCTACTAAAACCCTCACTATATAACATTACTCAAATCACTCACCCAAAAATCCTAAGTACTAACTACTAAATCTGACCTGAGATTGAATAGAGATTAGCACAATGAGGAAGTGGGCGATCCCTTCCGTTCTCTTCTTGTTATGTCTTCTGTTTCTTCTTCCGGATCAAGGTACGTAATCATGTTTTGTTATGATTTTTTTGTTTTGCTTCTAATTATTGGGTTCACTTGTCATTCGATGCTTGTAGATGTTTAATTGTGAGATCTGGTTGAAGTACATCTATTGTGTGATTTTTTTGCGCTTATTTTAATGGATCTAAGTTTATCGTAAAGTTTTATGCAATAGGATTAAATCGATACGAGTTCAAACAACGTAGTTGAGCATTTAGTAGAATTCATCGCTACTAGATAAGTGTGATGTCCCTGATTGCTGCGATCGGGGAGTGGTGTTGCTCTTTTACTGAGGAATGTTTTGATTTGAGGCATGATTTCTCGATTCTGTTGAGATTCCAACTCTTCTGGTTAAGTCGAACAAGTACTGCAATCCTTGAAATTATCAGTGATGTTCTGTTGTGTTCTATGACTAGGATTTGTTTGAAACGATATTGATGTTGCTTAATTCGAATTGTGGAACTGAATTTCAAAACTCGCAGGTAGGAAATTACATGCAAATGCAGAAGTCGATGTGGATGCTCCTGTTGATCCACCAAAAGTAGAAGATAAGATTGGAGCTGTTCCCCACGGATTATCTACAGATTCTGATGTTGTTAAGAGGTGTTATTAAATTCTATCTATTATAATTCATTTAAATGATGTTTATTACTTGTAGCTCATCAATCTATATTCTGATTTGTGATTTGCTGTTTTTGTCATTTAGAGAATCTGAGTCCATATCAAGAAAAACTCTTCGTGCCCATGCAGAGAAGTTTCAATTCCAGGCTGAAGTTTCGCGACTTATGGACATCATCATCAACTCCCTTTACAGCAATAAAGATATTTTCTTGAGAGAGTTGATCTCGAATGCATCTGATGTGAGTTTTTTTTTGTTACCCTTTGTGTGATGTTCCCTTTTTGTTGTGTGATGTTATTTACATCATGTATGAGAAAGAGCTTATGTTTGATTTGTGTTTGTTGATAATTCAGGCACTGGACAAGATTAGATTCCTGTCACTCACTGACAAAGAAATTTTGGGTGAAGGTGATGATACGAAGCTCGAGATTCAGGTTAGTGGTAATTCGGTTACAGTAATGAGTTTCGACAAATTTTTATCGAGCATTTCTTAGGAAGCCTTTAAACATTATTATGTTTATGGTAGCGCTAATGCATGAAGCAATTTTTTCCGTTGCTTTAAAGAATATATTTTGTAGATTTTCTTGAAAGTACTCTGGAGTCCGTTAAGTAGTCATAATAGAATTTTATGGACATCATATTGTACTTGAATATGTATTGACTGCCTGTTGAGTGTTGACATCTTGATTGTTCTAATTCGTAGCTGTTCAGTGCTGATTTCTTGTAGCGAATTTTGTACTATTTGGTCATATTGTGCGATAAATATATTTTTTCCTGAAAATTAATGGACACGACTTATCATAAAGCCAATGAATAAATGCAGATTACATTGGATAAAGAAAAGAAAATACTTTCAATACGGGACAGAGGTATTGGAATGACAAAGGAGGATTTGATCAAGAATTTGGGAACCATTGCTAAATCTGGAACTTCAGGTGTGTATTAGTGTATTATGTCTGATGGTTCAACTTTTAATGCTTTTACCTTACTTTGATTCATTTACGGATCAGAATTTCCTTGTTTTTTTAACTTTCAATGATTGTTTTGTACAGCATTTGTAGAAAAAATGCATACAAGTGGAGATCTTAACCTAATTGGGCAATTTGGTGTTGGATTCTACTCTGTATATCTTGTGGCTGATTACGTTGAAGTGGTTAGCAAACATAACGACGATAAACAGTATGTGTTGTAGTTATGTTTTCATATATTTATATGGTTATTATTATCTTATCTTAAGTGACATGATTCTTTGAAATTTTGACTTTTCCCAGGCACGTATGGGAGTCAAAGGCTGATGGGGCTTTTGCCATTTCTGAAGATGTTTGGAATGAGCCACTTGGACGGGGAACAGAAATTAGGTTGCACCTCAGAGATGAATCTCAGGAATATTTAGATGAGAACAAGTTAAAGGTAAGGGACTTCAAATGGTCATTATCCTAGGTTTACAATTTTGTTTCCTGTAGGGGAATGCATAAATTCATTTGCATTTTCCTTTTCTTTTCTTTTCTTTTTTTGGTTTATCGTAATTTACCTGATGTTTCATCTTGTTTGTAACGCTTTTTTGTTGCATTCTAGGAATTGGTCAAAAGGTATTCTGAATTTATCAACTTCCCGATCCAGCTCTGGGCTAGCAAAGAAGTGGATGAAGAGGTCCCTGTTGAGGATGATGAGTCGAGTGACGAAGAGGAAACATGTATGATAGATCATCTGTGTGTTCTCCTAAATAATTGTGCAAATTTTATGCCTATGTCTAGCTTAAGTAATTTTTAAGTTGAATTAGTTTCTAGTGGTTGCTCATTTTCTCACTGAGTAATGTGCTCCATTAACAGCTGAAAGTAAATCATCTGAGGGTGAAGGGGAGGAAGACGATGCTGAGAAAGAAGAGGATGAGAAGAAACCCAAGGTGAAGAAAGTAAAGAAAACGACCTATGAGTGGGAACTTTTGAATGATATGAAAGCTGTATGGTTGCGGAATCCAAAAGAAGTTACTGATGAAGAATACCAGAAATTTTATCACTCTCTGGCCAAGGTAGGTGCTGCCAAATTCTAATGGGCCCGCCCCATTGGACAAAGGTCTTTGATACGCAATGATTGATCTTTTTAAAATTTGAGCTACATTTATTCCAACTAGCAGGACTTCAGTGATGAGAAGCCTCTAGCATGGAGTCACTTCACTGCAGAAGGTGATGTCGAGTTCAAGGCTGTGTTGTTTGTGCCACCCAAGGCACCTCAGGATTTATACGAGAGTTACTACAACTCCAAGATATCCAACTTGAAATTATATGTAAGACGGGTCTTTATCTCAGATGAATTTGATGATCTTCTACCCAAGTATCTGAACTTCTTGAAGGTAATTTTGTTCTCTAAAAAGGAGAAGATTTTATTCTAGCGAACATGAGCTTGCTGGCCTGATTTTTATGACTATTCGGTTTTTATGTGACCAGGGTCTTGTTGATTCTGATACTTTACCACTTAATGTATCGAGAGAAATGCTGCAGCAACACAGCAGCTTGAAAACTATTAAGAAAAAACTTATTCGCAAGGCCCTCGATATGATCCGCAAACTTGCTGATGAGGACCCCGATGAATCTAATGATAAAGAGAAGAAAGGTACGCACTAGTAGGACTAGGTACTTTTAGAGGTGGAAAGAGATGTATCCCTCAAGTCGGCAAGTCAATTAAATGAATAAAAAGTATTTGTTGGTGATGCAAAGAAGTTATATTCTTGTAATTCTTCATTTGAAGAACAAAATCCTATCATACGATCAAGATATTTCTAGTTTCTATTCTGATCCGATAAACAATTTATGTCACATGGTTTTGCTTATACTCTGAAATTTGATGCTGCTGCAGATGTTGAAGAATCCGACGACAACAATGAGAAGAAAGGTCAATACTCTAAATTTTGGAATGAATTTGGCAAGTCAATTAAGCTTGGTATCATCGAGGATGCCACTAACAGAAACCGCTTGGCGAAACTTCTTCGATTTGAGACGTAAGTTCGTAGCTTGACTATACATTTTTTATTTTAATTCTTCTGTGGGGTGGCAATTGTTTTTTTTCAACTCTGGTGTATGGTCCGTGCAGAACCAAATCAGATGGTAAATTAACGTCACTGGACCAATACATATCAAGAATGAAATCAGGGCAGAAGGATATCTTTTATATTACTGGAACAAGCAAGGAACAGTTGGAGAAATCCCCATTTCTCGAGAGATTGACAAAGAAGAATTATGAGGTAGGCCTTGATTTTATCATACTGATTTGCTAACTTGGTTCACGGTGGCCACCCCCTCCAGTCCTGTAATGTGTTTTTTGCTTGCTCTCACAAGTTATACCCACGTTGTGGTTGCAGGTTATTTTCTTCACTGATCCTGTAGATGAATATCTGATGCAATATTTAATGGATTACGAGGACAAGAAATTCCAGAATGTGTCAAAAGAAGGTCTGAAAATTGGAAAGGATTCGAAAGATAAAGAACTGAAGGAGTCATTCAAGGATCTGACCAAATGGTGGAAGGGTGCTCTCGTCAGTGAGAACGTGGATGATGTGAAGATAAGCAACCGTTTAGCTGACTCACCATGTGTTGTAGTGACCTCAAAATATGGTTGGAGCTCAAACATGGAAAGGATCATGCAGTCTCAAACGCTGTCAGATGCAAATAAGCAAGCTTACATGCGAGGAAAGAGGGTGCTCGAAATTAACCCACGACACCCTATTATCAAGGAGCTTCGGGAGAGAGTGGTGAAAGATCCTGAGGTATTTCGACTCAATAAAAAACTTGGTTTTTCTTATTTGTGATGTTTCTACTTTTACTCAAAAGGAGAAATTTTTTTTTTATTTCTACCACAGGATGAAAGCGTTAAGCAGACAGCACAACTTATGTATCAAACAGCCCTTATGGAAAGTGGATTCATACTCAACGATCCAAAGGATTTTGCTGGCCGAATCTACAGTTCAGTGAAAAACAGTCTCAACATCAGCCCTGATGCAATAGTCGAGGAGGAAGATGATGTTGAAGAAACCGAGACTGAATCCATAGGAAAAGAAACAGAATCTCCTTCCAAGACTGAAGAACTGGAATCTGATGTGAAAGATGAATTGTAGGTCGGTATATATCTGGATGATCTTGTAGAAGGAATCATTTCTTAGAGTAGTCCCTTCTGTCGAGAACGTCCACGGGATGTTGCACACTACGATGAGGTGAAAAGGTGCCCTTTTAGAGTTTAGAAACTTGAGTGTTACCTTGTTATATCATTTTGAACACCATCACTAATTATTTGTGGTGCTGCTGCATTAAAAAATTAACTGCGTCATATTTGCAACGTTGAATGGTAGTTTGTTTTTCTGTTATTTTTGTTTACTAGGTAACTCCTCTATGCATGTGTTAATTTGGATGCTAAAATGGTGTATCGAGATGGTCGTGGATCCAACGGGGATGTGGGAAGCGATGCTTCGATTTTTTCAACTCACGGAAATATATTGCATCATGTTGTTGAAAATTGTTAGACCCGCTTGTGAAATCTTGGGTCGATCAATGCGTAGAGATATTGCTAAATTTCAACGTCCGCAATATATTGCTAGCGACCGGTTCTTTAATATTTTAAATTTAGAACACTCAACTTTTAATGGACAATAATTTAACTTAGTGAAGGTAAAAAAGAAATGGAAAATTCTGTTTTCTATCAATCCTAGTCAGAATGATAGCACAAATCATGCTTTTAACTACATTGTTGAGGGGACGTAGACAAACAAGTTATTCGTGAGCTATTCGAAGTTCGACTCGATAAATCACTTATTCAAGATTGTTTGTTAAGTTTATTGGACTGAGCTCGAGCTGCAGGATTTTTGGTTGAGAATGCTCAGAGAGCTTAAAAATGAGTTTGTTTAACGAGCTCGAAAATGACATGTTTAATGAGTCGAGTTCAAGCTAGACTCGTTAAATATGATAAACAAGCTATTAATGAATCGATCTCAAACTATTTACGAGCTTAATAATTTTCAAACGAGCCGAGCTCGAGCATAAGAATAAAAGTTTGAATCACTTAATATATATCTTAAACGAGTAGAACTCGAGCCTCATATTGTTCGTCTCGACTCACTTACATCCCTATGTATTAGTTCGCAAATAAACAAAACCGACCAACCAACGAATTTTTGTGTGGTGGACTACTAAAAGAAGGATGGGATTCTTAGGGTATAACAAGTTTAAACAATTGGCAAACAAATGGAATATCTGTCTTTTAAGATCAACTAAAGTGTTGGCATCATATCTAATCTAATGATGTAAAACGGAACAATAAATTTTTAACATTTAGATGTCACGCCAATAAAATTTCGGGGCCAAATTTTTAAAAAATTTGAATTTTGATTTACATATTTGTATTCTATTATATTAACTTCAGGTTAAAATATGTACATATATCAATAAATCTATTCTAATTATTTACATATTTCTATTCTAAAATGTTATTTTACAAACAGTGGTTTTTAAATATAAATAAAATAGTCTTGAGTCATAATCTAACTCGCTTTTCTCTCTGGTCTACCTTCTCTCATCTCTTTTTTTTATTAAATTTATGAGTAAGTATCTTATGAGACGGTCTTATGAATCTTTATCTGTGAGACGGGTCAACCCTACCGATATTCACAATAAAAAGCAATACTTTTAGCATAAAAAAAAATTTCATGGATGATCCAAATAAAGATTCGTCTAACAAAAAACAACCCGTGAGATTGTCTCACACAAGTTTTTGCGTATGTTTATAACAGATATCTTAGTATTAGCACCACACAGTTTCTTTCCCCCCAAGTTCTCAACCATTCCAAAATTGCTTTGTATACGCAGGGATATATACATGAACAATCACCACTGCTTTAGAATGAGACTGTTTTTTATTTTCCTAGCTCAAGAATCAAGAACATCTCACTAAACCTGAAGTAAATGATAACATCGTTTGCTAATATTTTCTTTTTTATTTCAACCGCATTTTGAAAGTTCATTATCAAATGTATTATTTTAACCAAATGTATTATTTAAACCATATTTAAGTTAAATAATTGGTTTGAATACATTTTTATATATGTGAGTATCATCACATACACTGCAACTTCCTAACCAATCAGCGGTAGGCAAAAGAATTCGAGTAGCCAATATAAATATATGGCTGACCAAATGATTCCATAATATTCTGAAGCCAAAAAAATAACATATATAAAACCAAGCTTGAAATTGGAGTAAAGCACCAAATCTTTGCTTCAAAGAACACCCACCAACCTTATTCTTCAAATATCACCATGAAGCAATTGCTACTTTTCACTAACTAATTAATATATAGTCATGATTATAATGTAAATCAATTACTAATCAATTACATATGTGTGTGAAAAAGATGTGGCATTGTCTAATCACCCACGGTTATTATGAGTTCACCTTTATAATTTTAAGTTATTTGAAAAAAATAGGGTAAATAATAAACATCCGATTGATGGAATACCATATATATATACATCTACTTTTAAGTATATTATTTCAAATGAGAAAATTGTCCTTAATTAAAAAAAAATACGAGTTACACGGTCCATCCCCCTAACAAATGAATTAGAACATAAATATGGATTTATAATTCAAGAAATGAGAGCGTGAATAAGATAATTGATACACAACTAATAAGATAAGATTGCATGGAACGATCGGATGCGCCACCTAGCACAAAATTCGGCAGCCACGCAGGTAGGTTACCTAAACCTTGTGGCTGATCAGAACCAGAACCATCCATGGTGGCAGCAGCTGGTGGAGGTGGTACTGGTAAACCACTCCCGGCCGTCATCGGTGTTGTGGAGTCTCTTGATGATTTTTGGCTACAAAAAAAGAGTTTGTAAATTAGTAGGTATTTCAAAATTCTTGCTGCTATAGTACTGTTAAAATTTTGAAATTCTTATCAGTTGATGGTCCATCAACGTTTTTTAATAGACTTGTGTGTTTTTTTTACATATTATGAACCTGTAACATGCATGTATTAGCAAGTAATTAATGCAGGACAAGATTTGGAAGTTTAAGGCAACCAAAATATACATTTCGAAAGAGTAATATTATTATTATTACTAAATGAAAGCGATACAAAGAATAGAATCCAAATTTGGAATAAGAATATATGTATTTTTTTATGCATAAATTAAAGAAAAGGAAGAGTCTATTACCTTGTGAGTGAAGGGCAGAATGTTATGGTATAATCCGCTCCACCACACGTAAATGTACTCGTAGCATCATCGTAAGCGTAGCTATACGCTCTCGGACAGGTACTCTTGAATATCTCTGAGTAAACCGACGGCTGACAAGTGGCGGGTGAACCAAACGCGCCGCTGCAACAATACTCCGGGCTCTTAAATGCATCGCATGCACTCTTGCAAGCCTGCCCGTCTGCTGCCCGCAACTCCGCGGGGCACTTCCAGTTGAGATTAGTTATGCACCCCGTCAGGCCGCAAACACCTGAACCGCCCACCGGTTCGATTATCATTGGCAAGTTGTATCCATCCACGAGGCTGACATCGTAGAAATCTTGCTGGCCGGAGCCGATAGAGAATTCGGCTAAGGTGGCTGGTGGGTTTGCTCCGGCTCCGTTGCATTCTATCTGGTTAGAGCCGCAATCGCCGGTGGTGCAGCTGCCCAGGCCGGTGGTGGGATCGAATGTACAACCAGTACGGCCCCATAACCGGCCAGACCATCCAGGTTGAACTTGGAATAATCGTGACCCACCTGGGGGAAGCTGGAAACCAGTGGTTTCTAAAGCGGCATTACCCGCATTGGATAAGATTCCAGGCCACACTGTGTGATCACACCGGTTTATCATCGTAAATATAGCCCCGACGACTCCTGAGAAGCAAAGGAAGAAGAACCCATGAAGCGGTTCACGATATATATTGGAAAAAATGCAAAATAAAATATAGAGTTTTAAGGGAGAGTGAAATGGAAATTAGTCAAGATTTGTACCTTTGTCTATGACAAGAAACGTGAGGATCAGGATGTATGGACCGTAGGAAGAACAAGAAGAAGAAACCATAGTAAAAATTGAACACTTTTAAGAATTCGTTTAAAATATATGGTCCATAAATGATTTTACAACAAACTGTTTTACTGAAGCCAGATTATCAGAATATGTGTAGAGTTTATGGAGATCTGGTAAATTAATGAACGTAGAATGAGGTTTGAATTGAACTTAGGAAGAGAGCAAGACAGAGACGTACGAGGAGATGTTTTTGAGAAACTCAACCTTATAATCAACTATATATATATATATAGACAGCCATGTATGTATCTTAACACACACACACACACACACCGCTCTCTGGTCTCTAGCCACCGATAATGATAGTGGAAATCTATTTAATTCATGTTTTTAGATAAAAGAAAAAGTTTAATATTTGAAAATTTATTG
This sequence comes from Primulina huaijiensis, assembly GCF_012295235.1. Taxonomy (NCBI): domain Eukaryota; kingdom Viridiplantae; phylum Streptophyta; class Magnoliopsida; order Lamiales; family Gesneriaceae; genus Primulina; species Primulina huaijiensis. The sequence continues at coordinate 21,365,984 of NC_133313.1, forward strand.
GTACATATATATAATTCGTAAGTTTTTATTTAATTTTGAAAACGACTAGCTAGTTTATTTTTAAAAGAAATAATTTATATCTTTTTAACAGTTCTTAGCTAGTTGTATTTAAGTTACTATTAGAGTTAGTGTGATGCCTTAAATCACATACCGGTTTCTGTTATAATTAGTTTTTATTCAGTTAATCATTTTTTAATAAATTAATAGTAAAGAATTATTATCTAAATCCTCGTTTATGTAATTAGGGTGTGATATTGGTAAGCATTACTTTTTCCAAATGTACGTTTTCTATAATTAATTGTTTTATTTGTTTATATTTGTGTCCAACAATTGGTAAGAAACATACATACTTTACATAATGGAAAAGGGTTTTAATTCTTGGCGTAAAGTAATTGTTTTCACATATTATAAGATGATCTCTCAAAACAACCTCATTTTTTAAACTATCGTGAGATTGTCTCACATATCAATATTATGAGACGGGTCTACAATCCGATCAAACTCATAAAAAATATCATTTTTATGTCAAAAGTTTTATTTTTCATGATAATTATGGATCGAGTCAATCTGCCTCATGAATAAAAATCAATGAGATTGTTTCACAAAAAACCTATTTTTATCATATTTTTATATCGATTATAAAGTTATTATTCTATTTATGATTACCTTGAGTTTGCATTTTCAAAAAAAACATTCTTATTTTTGTTTCAAATTAAATATATAATATGGGTTAAAGTTAGTGCCAAACAGTTCAACTCAATCAGCAAGAAAAGTAATGGAATCGAGACTTGTCAAGAACTGTTTTAGATAATATTGAAATAATGATTTAAAGTCTAATTCATTAATAACAGACGTTCATTCATCAACCCAAAAAACTATATAATAAATGTATGAACTAGTCAATTACTCCAAATGACATGTGTAAAATAAAATTTGGAATGTTTACATTCTTATTCATGCATTTAAACTCTACTTAAATAATTTCTTGTATATTTTTAAAGTCTTTGAATGCTTAAATTAGAATTGGATTCCTAATACCCCAATTAATTAAGTCGGTTTTGTCAATGAACTTTTATTTTTGGTCAAATAAGTGGGATTATATTTGTGTGGTAATCAAGAAATTAAGTTTGGTGAAATGTGTATTTTATATCGGTCAGAAATATGTAGAGTGAAAAATATTTTCTTGAAGAAAATATATATTATTATTATTATTATAATAATAAAAGGAGAAACCAACCGACAAGAGAAATAATTAGTACATTAAAGTATGTACTCGAAGAAAATAAAATAATGAAATTATATTATTCATGAGAGTCGGGAAATATTGAATACAACGTGTAAAGAAGAATCTTCTACACACTTCCACGTACTAAACGCATTGCATTATATTTCTTAATATTAATCAATAATAAACACAATGGATAATGCATGCATATATGCCATTTATTACAATTTGATAGAATTATTAAACCTATTCAAGCATTCACTTTTGAGTAATGCTCAAAAATTCCACGATAAAAAAACAACACATGTTACGTTCACTATACCCCCAGTTTAAAGACATTCATTCCACCTTTTGTGTACGTTGTGGGAAAATTTGGAAGTCTTGGACCATATTGGAAGGAGGTGAGTCTTCTATGTTGCATCGGAAATAGCTTTTTTCGGTTTTTTCATTTGGATACAAAAAATATGAGGTTCATCAATATTTTTTTATTTTGTAGTGAAATAATCGTCCGATCAGCTTATATAAATGTATAAAAAGTAGAACTCCTGATATAATATAGAGTCACCTATGAAAAGAGTCGAGAAAGCGGTGGCCTGGAGGTGTGACGACTGACGTGAAAAGGAGGGCTGCTTATACAGCAAGACTAAAACATCTGTTTTCTTTGGTGGGAACATGTGGTGTAGGATAAATGCAGATTTGGAAGTTGCCATTTGGGATCAAGTGATCTTGATTGTTACTGGAAATATTTTATATAAAAATTATTAGTTTAACCATTGTAATACACTCATTACGTGTTTGTATATATAGTGTTTTTTTTGCCAAAGTATTGCACTTCGGAAGCACGAAAAAAATTAAATTTGAGGGTAACATGCACCTAATTTAATATATTAGTGCGAATTAGGGTAAAAGATAACTATCATGAGTCCAGATGCACAATTGCTTGTTTGTACACATCCTTTGGCTTTAATTCATTGATATGATCAGACTCTTTAATTCTTTGGACTAAAATTTCCTTTAATTTTCTTAGTCTAGTACTCTCTTTTTTCACCTTTCTACGCTTAAAGCCTCCTTTATGTAAATCAATGAGAAACGAAAATAATGAGCAAGTTACAGTTTTCGTTTTATCCAAGTAGCATCAGCTTTGAATAAATCCAGCCGATATGAACCATACTAGAAGTATCGAGAATGAAAATTTGTTGTGAGATCGACTCCATTCTTCAACATCAAATATTAAATAAATATTCTTTAACCATACCATAATTTTTTACTAATAAATTTATTTATAAATACACAGGATCTTGATATCTGATTTTCAACACATTATTTTGGGGCTTGAAACATATATATATGGTCGGAGAAGAATTTGACAAACGTCAAAATCTTTTTGCTTTTTCGGTATCGTCACAGTGTAATATACATCAAAATCGTCTTTGCTAAATATGACCTTTCATTTTTTATTTATGGGGTCTGTCATTAATGATATGATTTTATGCCCCATAAAATAAGATCACCAAACTTTGTTCTTTATATATATAGTAACTGTTGCTCCTTTCACCATTGGCATTCAAGAACGTGCATTCGACATGTTATCTGTCGTGTAAAGGGCCCTTTATAACAGATAACTCCTCCTTTTCTCGATACGCTTTTATTTTAGATTATCCTTCTCATTTCATTTTTTTTTTCCAAACAAAAAATTGTGTCATTTGGATATCTATACACATTTATAAATGCAAAACCTAAAGTTAATTGAGGTATTTTGTTTTACATAATGATAAGAATTGTGTATATCAGGTATAATTTTTGTCTCGGATATTGTAATACTTTGTGACAACATGTAGCTGAATAATATAGTATACAAATAAATCAATTTAATTAAAACTAACACAGAGATAATTATGCACGAGTGGATACGATTGTACGATGCCTAGTGCAAAAATTATCAGTTGAAAAAAATTTGACTTTACAAAATCAATAATGCTGAAAAAATGTCATATTTAACAAGTTAATGAAGTAAATTGCATTTTAAAATATTAATAACAAAAATAACCAAAACACAAGAATGTAAATCAGTGTGGCCGAAATTTGGAGCAACAAAACAATTATTCAATCAACACTTTGTATCTTTGTTATCTTCAAATGTGTTCAACACATCACGATAATATAGTGAAACAACAATTTTTCATTTTTGTGATTTCTTTAGAAAATTCTCTCTTTTTTCTCTCGTATCTCACTCGTCTCACTTCGTTCTGGTGCAACAACTATTCTTCAATGTATATAAGATTGTGTTGATCTTAATAAGATTCCTTGAATAGATTCTTACAAGATAATGAAAATATTCTTTTATTATGAAACAAAAACTTTTAAATATTATAGATCAAATCTAAAGTTATAAAAACTCAATATTCTACGGAGACAAAACTCTTATGCAAAATCTTATCAAAAAAGGAAAAAAAAATGAAATAAATTATGTCTTGCAAAGCAAGACACGTTTCCTTTCATTAATATCTGGAAAATTGTTGATTCTGCGAATTTTATCGTCATTCACATGATCGATCACAAATCTTATCTTAACCAACCATCCTACCAGTGGTCGAAGTTGTAATTGCGTAAGATAGGACCTGAGGTGAAAAATAAAAACGACTTTTCATGTTGCATTAAATAACTGTAAAATTCAGTTCGCGGTTAACAAATACACTAAACATTAATACATAAACACATAAAAAACGATATATTAAATTAATAGCAAGTCAATAAATATTTGAAATAATTACATAAATATCACTCATATCGTCGTCCAGTTGTTTTAGAGGCGAAAATATTTATAAAATCTTGCGGTCATCGCACTATTTCTTTTTCATAAATCACTTCTTTATTTTTATTGTGATTTGATTGTTTTTAATCACCAAAGTATCAACAAATTTCTCATTTTCTGTTATGTTACTTCCAATAAAATATGTGTCACTACCATCCTCTTGACTTTGAATTGGCGTGACATATAAATTAATACAGTATAAAGACAAATAGATAAGAAAGGTGTCGATCAAATTTAAATGCTAAAGATGATTTTTTTTTCTCTATCAAATTATATCATCATCGTCATCTTTAATTATTATTGCATAATGGAAAGGTTAATTAAAAAAAATGATAAGGATATGTGAGATGTGCATAAGCAAAAGTGACGCTATCTATTACTTTTATCTCAAAACATTTATCCATGAAAAAGATACATATCGTATAGATCATAGGTTGGCTTGGTTTCTTTTTTCTCTTTTTGGCCAAGATTTTTTTCTAACTTACAGACTGGTTTATATTAATTTATTTCACAGTTGAAAGTTTTTATTTTCAAAATTTAATTTTAACTCACTTACTACTACTATATATATATATTTTTTTATGGAAAATGATTTTTTTTAAAAAAAATTTAAGATATGTAGAATTTTTAAAAATTAACGAACGTAGTTTTATAGAAAATTCTCATGAATAAATAACGTTAAACTTATTTTTGAATTGTAAATAATAAAATCAAATACTACCTTTAATTTAATATTAATATTTTCTGAAAGTATTTATTATTTAATATTGCACTAAAAAAAGTTTTTAATGTTAATATTTTGGTGCATTCCATATTTCCAATCGCTGTAAGGTCAATATCATGTCTGACATACATCCACTAAATACTGTGAATTTCCTATTGTTTTTTCATGAAATTGAATACGAATTATATATATAAGATAATCGAACAAATGATGAACGACTATAAATTAAAATATATTTTATGCAGAAAATTGGTTTTCTAATTTTTATTCCTGGTGACTTACGTTATTAATTATATGAGAATCCCAAATTCCCAAAATTTAAATTCTTATGAATGACGCCATTTTTGTGACATTTTCATGAAAAAGTTTTCGCTAGAAAGTAAAAAGCTAGATAATTTCAGCATAATTAAAGGCTTTGAACATTATCTAAGGATTTTCATTTAGAGCAGGTCTCTTGTCTCACGAATTTTTATCTGTGAGATGGGTCAACCCCACTGATATTCACAATAAAAGTAATACTCTCAGCATAAAAAGTAATACTTTTTCATGGATGACCCAAATAAGAGATCTGTCTCACAAAATACGACCCGTGAGACCGTCTCACACAAGTTTTTGCCTTTTATCTAACAATTACATGCAACATGATGAGCTTAATTTGGCGTGGATTATCTGAAAAATAATCTGGGGGTATATGTTGGAAATTTGAATAAAAATTATATATCATGAATGTGGGAGTGTCTTTTGGCTCTCCACATTCTTGAGTTGGTTTTGACTCATTATTGTGGAGTGTCTTTTGACTTTCCACATTCTTGAGTTAGTTGAAAAGTTTTGGCTCTTCATATTCTTGACTTAATGAGAAGATTAATTGAGATAATTAATCTTACATGACTTTTGGTGTGCATTTTGGGACTTATAAATAGTGGGGTTCATTTCCTCATTTCAAATACATGAAATCTTTTCTCTTTCAAGCATTCTCTTGCGTTTCATATTGTTAGCTTTCCATTTGGCCTCCGTTAAATCTCGGTGANTCATTTGACATCCGTTAAATCTAGGTGATAAAGTAAAGGTACGTTTTCAGTTCGTCATAGTAGTGTCTCGTGCTAAGTCACTGCTGGTTGTTCCGTTGTATCCTGGAAAACAGACGTCCAAGACGATCCTCGAAGCACATACAGGAGGGGACGAATCTTTTTTAAGGAAACTGTACATGATACAGGCCTCGGTTTGGTTTTACTTTCTTTTACACGATAGTCATACCGTAAACATCAAACTTGTTTCGATTATTGCTTTATCTCTATAAATTCGTTTCTACGCTATTATAATTAGCAATTTTTCTAACAGTATATTTGTATCTCATTCGGAATAAAAGTAAAATCAGATGCTACAAATATCAAACAAAAACAAAACGAAATTTATTTAAAAAAAAGAATAAAAACTATTCACTCAAATTAAATGAAAACAAAAAAAATATATGAAAATACATTTATTTTTAATTACATAAATTTTTTTTTGTAAGAAAATACATATACTCCAAACGCATACAATGCGTGCTCTAGCGTACCAATATCCATATATTTGTGTGATATGAATTTTGATGACTAATTTTAATTAGATCCATGCAACTCCAACGTCTAATTATCCATAGCCAAATTTAATCACTTTAATTACTGGCTTTAAGCAAAAGCAAACTGCGGATTTAGCGGGAGATCACTGGAATTTACTTAAATTTGTGGGTCGAAGTTAAACGTATCAAAGTTACATGATTATCTCTTTGATTTCTCAAGGAAAGTGAGATTAATAAATTTGACCATAGAGTTTAGTCTGATTCAGACAGCATTAACGGAAGTACGCTTTTACAATGAAATAATAGTAAAATCTGGATTTGTCGGGATAAAAGATGGTAAAGAGACCTTTCTAAGTTAATATACAGTATAAAACAGAGAAATGATATAACTCAGCAATAATCATCTAAACCAGATTTGTTAAATATCATAATTTGTTGATTCTATAATATAAGATTACTAAATAATTAATGATTTTTAAATAATGAAATATGACATATTTTGGTTATATGAAGTCCAAATGATTTGAAATTTGGATTTAACATAGAAATTGAAAGATATAAAAATTCCGTGTTTTGAGTTTTGGAAAATTGATCGTTTGACTGGTCTAAATGATATATGGATATTAAAATGTTAAATATTATATATTATATTATATTATTAATATAATATAATATTAGAAAAAAGGAAAAAAAAAAAGATAAATTTGAAAGTGACTTACATGAATTCTAAAGAATTCAATTGACAGAGAGGACGAAAGATGTGAGAGAAAATAGAAAATAGAGTTTTCAATTTTTATTTTTGATGTTGTGACTTATCGATTTATCTAATCGACGAATCGAATTCATTTTTGGGATCATTGATAAGAGGTCAAAGATTTGAGGTATAAATTTTATATTTTTGTGATATTTGAAATTCGTCGATTTCTGTAATAAATCCGATAAATTTTTAAATCATACAGAAATTAAAGCTTGTTGGATAGTGTATGATTTTAACAAAAAAGAGATTATTATAGTAGTGTTATTTTGAATTATTCTCAATTTATTATAATTAGGGATTTTAATCGTTGAATTGAAATTGAGGAGTTGTCTACCAGTTGTTATTAATTCTGATTATATATTCGGAGTCTACGGAGTATAAGTTACATGTTAATATAAATTTTTCGTAGTTTAACGGATGTTGTAAAATAGCCTATTATTTGAAGTTAATTGATTAGAGTGTATTTGATGTTAGTGTTGTGAATTAAATACAACGGAATATTAATTGTTGAACGATAAAGATGTATAATCGAGTTTTATATTTTGTTGAATTTATTGTTGTTAGGCTATTTGATGTTATATATTGAGGCTGTTATGATTGTGTTGATACGGTGACAATAATTTGATAATTGTTGTTGAATTATCTAGATACGTCACAAGCCTCGAGATCAAAGAAATAGCCAAATTATATATATATACTCGATTATTAAGTACGTGTTGACATACGAGCATATGTTGTCATTGTTTAGTATTGATAAATACTATTTTGTTGAATGATAGTAAATCACCGGAATTGAGTGATTTGATATTATATTTGTTGTTATTTATTATTGTTGGATGTCGTTGTTGGAAGACATATCGTTGTTGTTGGGAGATCGACGATATTGATGTCGCCGGAGTATGAGTGCGACGTATCGTTGATGTTGTTGTTGCAGTAATATTGGAGTGATGTCGTTGATATTGTTGATGGTTTGATTGTCCAGAAACAGTAAAGAGAGTATTTATGTTATGATTTCAGTTATATTGTATATTGTTAATATAATTGTTATGTATTACGATGATGATTGTTGTGTATGATCACCCTTCGGAGGCTGTTTTTGTTAGACATGTTACATGACTATGCCGTGAGACATGATAGAGGTGAAAGACTATGTGTATCTAGTCAAACAGTCATGTAGTTGATAGTGTATAGAGAAAATATAGCTTATTGTCTTATTTGAGTATGTGTGTATTTATTATATTGTTTCTGCTATATTGATGTAGATAGTATGATGCTTGCACTATTTTATCGTATAAATATTATATTATTACGTCGTTGAAAAAAAAAATTTATGCATATGATGTCACATGTTGTATGATTACGTGACAAGGTTTGGGACGCCACAAGATTATCCCTAACTCGATGCGAGTTTTTCCATTTGGATTTGTTCCACAGCAGTGAGAGAATGCATCACGTATATGTATAGACGGATTTAAAAATGAGTTTACCAAATAGGATTTGAACATTTAAAAGAAAGATTTGTTGAATATATATATTATATATATAGAGAGAGAGAGACTATATTAGCTCGATTCGTGTTCTAGTTTGTTATTACACTTGAAAACGGCAAATAATTAGATCATTTTATAGTGTGAAATGTAATTTTTCGGGGGGCCAATGGCAATGAACCATGGTCTTTATTAGCAAGCATATGTCAAAATCTAATTGGCGGCCTAATATTTCAGCCCAAATAACATAAGTTTGAGTCTGTTTGATCAAAGCCCACAAAATAAACATTGCCTTTATGTTATATTAGAGTATAACTGAACGTTGATGAGCTTTTAAGATCTTATTACACACATTTGAATATCACATGTCATATTAATTTTTTTATAAAAAAAAAAGTGACGGAAAATAGTTTCTCATTTTCCATAAGGAAACCCCATTTTAGCATTTATACCAAAAAAATACCCAGATTTTAATCATTTTTAGAAAATTCAATTGATATAAATTCTACAAAATTCAATTTTAATCAACTATGTATCGGGGCGTGACATTTTTAGTCTAGTGTGTTTTATTAAATTTAATTATAGTATTGCAACTATGTTTTTTTATAAGTTTTAGTCATTTTCATCAAAATCATTTAACTAAATTGCTAATAAATTTCATTGTTAAAATTTATAATTACATCGTAAAACATATATATATATATATATAACTCGAGGAATTTTTTTAATCACGTATTTATAAAACTTTAACAATAATATTGTCATTTAATTACATGATTTTGGAAAAAAAAATGACAAACTAAAAGTATTCGAAAACATTAAATCTTTAGAAGAAAGAAAAAGGAAACACTTGATCGTCAACAGAAGTTAAACTTTGTTTGCATGAAGAAACTGAACAAAATCAGCCTAAACAATTGTGAGAGAATTTCTTAACTCGATAGGGAAGACTTCATAAAAATTAGAAGCTTTTATGAAATCGAAGGGCTAAAATAGTCATTCAGCTACCAGCACTGATCAGTTTCCCAGGTCCGCCTCCGTCCTTCCACCTCCGGAAAAGGATTCGCCGCCAAGCGCGCTTCCCTCCGAAGTCACCTGGAAAGCGTCACATCATACATGGCGCGCTTCTCATGGTCGGAAAGAGTAGCGTACGCCGCACGCACTCTCATAAACTCGTCGGTAGCTCCTTCGCCTTTGGATGCGACGTCGGGATGCAAGAGTCTTGCCAGTTTTCTGTACGCCGACTTGATCTCTTGACACGAGGCACCGGAATGAATCCCCAGGACGTCGTACAATGACCCAGTCTGCAGAGATGTTTCATTAGCCCTCTCAGCTGTGGCGTAACCGGCGGAGATACGGAGCTGGTGGCGGAAGCAGATATTCGTCGGAGAATATGGAGCAGAGACGGCTGAGAATCGGCGGCTGATGATTTGATTCGATGGTGACAATGATATAGAAGCCATTACGGAATTGGTCACGATTGTAGATTGAATTGTTTATGAATGAAGAATCGGTTCGGAGGGTTTAGTTTTATAGGGCGAGCTAATTGGAATTTCAGGGGACCGTGCTGGTTTTCTATGTAGTATTTACTCAGGGTGCAAATGAGTCGTGTGGAGCTCGACTATATGATATTTGAGTTCGAATCGAACTCCATCGAGTATTAGTTTTTCAATCTCGAGCTCGACTCATAAAAATATCGAGTTACACAAGTTCGAAAAAATCGATAGTACTTTAAGCTAGAATGTTAATTTCTATTTTAATCCCCATATTATCTTTATCATATGAGTATGCTAAATATAAATTCAAGTACCTAGCTTGTACCCAATTTTAAATAAACTTGTATTTTACATTAAAATATGGACTCGTCATCTCTAAAAAGGGTTGCTCCGAATGGTCGGCCGACAGCCCATGTGCATTAGATATATTGTTTATTACAGCGAGATGGATTAAGTCAATTTGTTTTCATCTTTAAATCTAACCACTGATTAATCATATCATGCATGTTTGGCCAATTTAAAAAGCGTTTATTTCTTTTTTCAATGGCATTTTGTTATTTGCTTTGAGTTCAAATTTGATAAAGTTTTCGGAACAAACGAGCATAACTACCTGATAGTTGTTCCGTAACTTCAACTCCACGTACCCGAACTTGTAAGTAGTGATGTTCATCGGTCGGTTCAATTTTACGCAATTTATTTCGGCTCCAGGGTTTTAGAAAACTTGTAGGTAGAAGTGTTCATTGGTCGATTCAATTTTACCCAATTTATTTCGTTTTTCAGATTTTAGAAATATATAATTCAATATTCTCACTGTTTTGCTTCAGTTCGATTTTCTACGAAAACGGTTCGGTTTACTCGATTTTTAAAATTATTTAAATTACTAATTAAATTATATTTTAAAATATAATATACTATCTTTTAGTTAATTTTGAGTAAACCGTTTAAATGAATTAAATAAATCACAATGGACTAAAAATTGACAAAAATATTCTTATATTCAATAAATATCATTTCATTAAAGATATCATCTAAATAAAAATATAAATATAATTATTGATCTAATTAAATTTTGAATTTTTCGATCAGTTCGCAAAATCGAACTATATCAACTTTGGTTTTAACCATATCTGGCTGTTTTTTTTTTTTTTTTTTTACTGATGTGAATGGTTGGTGTGTCTAAATGAATATTGTATGAATTGGTTCCAAATTCCAATATTGTTTAGCCTCTCTACGATTCTTCAGTTTGTATCCTTAACCAACCAAATGGTGTTACGATAATGATAGAATAATAATAATAATAATAATAATAATGAAAGATAGAATAAAAGTAATCAAAAGCGATGAAAGATAACAGGAGTCCCGTCCCACATCGTACAATTGTCGTGTATCTTTTCAAAAGATGCATATTTAATTAGACGTTGAACCCTCGGCAGAAGCATGATCCTTCAGGCAAGTTTAAAGGGGATGTGATGAGCGGTCGATACTCGCGACAAAAGATGCGAGACGGGTGTCCAGCTCCAAGCCTGGTTACGACAATTTGGGCACTCTCATCTTAACCAATCTGATCCCTGTAAATTATAATTTGTCATAATCAATAAATCTCAATTATATTTATTTAAATAATATATATATCTGTTTGTGAAAAGTAAATACACTACCATGTTTGTATAAAAAATAGGTCTAGGCGGTCTAATGAATCCTCTCACGAATCTTTTATCTGTGAGACAGATCAATTCTATCGATATTCATAATAAAAAATAATACTCTTAACATAAAAAATAATATTTTTTCGTGTATGACCTAAATAAGATATATGTCTCACAAAATACGACCCATGAGACCGTCTCACACAAGTTTTTGTTTATATATATATTGTTATTGTTTTCCATTTAAGATATATATAAACTAAATGTGGAGATATTTGTAATTTTAGAATTTAATATATTTATTTGTTAATTTTTGACAAACTACAAGGTGGCGAATATAATATTTAAATATAGTTGACTTTTTTTTGTAATTATGATAGTATATAATTATTTATAGAACAATTAGCTTTCTAATTTTAGGTAAATGAGTTTGTATCCAAATTATATAAGATAACACTGATATTTATTCGAATAGGGGGATTTAATTTTTGTCATCAAATATTATGGTGGGTGCATTTGAAATTCCTCACAAGATTACTTGAGAATGAGAGAATTTTGAATCTCCTCCTATGAAGTGTATCCTAGTAACGAGAATATTTGAAATCATTCACAAGTCCATAAACGACTCACGCAAATGTGAGTGAGTCGTACATAACTGAGTAAAAAAATACTTACAATCAATAAGCAACCAGAATACTCACCAAGATTTATCTTCGAAGCACAAAATTCCGTAATACAAGTATTATAATACTACCCAAATGAGGCTATAAACAACATAAAAGAATGAACGTTTTTATCTAACATCCTTCTCTAGGAACAGAAAATGTTGAATCTAACCCGTCTAATATATCCAAAACATCTGTTTTTTGATGTTTCGGTCCCCTTCGAGGAGAACTACCCATGCTCCTTGAAGCCCAAACCTTACTCTTGTTATTCTTTACTATCACAAATTCCTGGCTTTTGCTCAGCCCAGGTACCAATTTCCTTGGTTTCATGACTTCTTCCAAGAGATTTCTATCCTCGGAAGAAAGTTTGCCATGGTGAATTGCTGCATTCTGGCTTAAGGATTCAGTATTCATAATCAAACCTTTACGAGTTGGAGAACGTACCGGCAGGGATTTAAGTCCATTATCTCTGTATCTTACAAGGTTGATCAGACGATGGAGCCAAGTTATTAGCTCAAGAATGCAAGCCTCGACTTTATGCTTGTCAGCATGATAGAGTGTCTGTAAGCGAATCAGGTTGGTCGGCGGGCTTGTTTTCTTGCCAAATTCATTACTGTAAGAAAGAGAGAGACAAAATAATGAATTTCCACCGCAGAAGGTTTAATAACAGAAAAAATTCAGACTGACCCTGTGTTGGCCCACTCTCCGACCCATCCGAAGCCTTGATGTGCTCTGATTCGAGTTAGTATAGATGGAAAAGGAATGGCGTTAGTTCATCAGAATGCTATACTTCAAAGTTGAGATCAGTGACAAAAGAAAATCGAAGAAGATCCAAAATAACCAACAAATTATTACGAAGCTATCGTACTTTGTAGTGTCTGTTGCTATGGGAACAAGCCACTGAAGCGTTTTCTCCATCTCAGCTTTAATTTGAGGAGATGTGAGCTGCAAAAGGCACAATAAGATGCTATATCCAGAGACCATGAGGTCCATAAACAGAGGATAGAAGAAAATAACAAAATTAAAATACAAATGGAACCAACGAGAGAGAGAAACCAGCACATGGGGATTAGACCCAGGAGAAGAGATTTCATAGATCATCATGACCATAATGTCGCTATTTGCACAAGCACGAATAAATTTCAATTTTTGAAAACAAATGTATTAATGGAAACAAATTGACTGGCCTACTTGCTAGAAAGAAATAAACATGACTTGATCATAAAATGTAGCTTTCTACTACTTTTGAATACAAAATCACCTACGTCCACACTGAATCAAAGATCCCAATACAACCTTAAAGAAACTGAAGAAAAGGAATAGGCAATAAGAGAAATAGCTCAAAGACAATACCTCCTCGTGAGCATCAAACATCTGTATTCTTGAACGAAGAGTGTCCTTGACAGTTGGTGGTAACCCGTTGTACAACGCATCTCTCATATTTGGAGGAAGAGAGGTAGGGCGTGATGCCTTGAACGAAGATGAGTTCCATAATATAAATTATTAGTGAGTACCAAGACATGCATCACTCTATCAAAGAAATGGTACGGAAAATAAACTCACAATATTATCAATTTGAGTAATTATGTTAGCATAATGCAAAGCAAGACCCGCGACACCAAGCCTTTCTATTTTACTTGTTGAAACCTTGCCAACGGACGGCAACCCTGCCATGTTACGCAATGATTAGAAAGAGATGCACATCTTGAATGCATTTTTAACTTAAAGAGAAGATAGAATGAACAAGATGTTAACAAACAATGAGATAACATCCTTCAAGTACTGCTACTAAATTACCAGTTGATTAGGGCAACTGTTGACTCTATTGAAGACAAGGAACAATCATCAACAAGAAAATGAAAAGTGTACAGTAAATCTATAAAAACATTGATTACCTCAAGGAAATCTTTTTATACAGGAATTCAAAAAGCTTTTCCATGCAATAATCAACTAAAATAAACGATAAATAAAACAGGAAAGCATAGAAATATATGTTTCGAGAAGAGATATTGGATGTCTTTGTTATAGTAGAACAATCTAGATCAATCAGATTTAAAAATTTAAGAACTTAATTCTTGATACGAGAACAGCATTACTTTACCATTTATGCACATCCAGGCATAACAACTCAATGGTACCCAGTTTTTATTGATGAACGATTTGCATCCTGAACATAGAACCTCTTCATAAAAAAAGTTGAGGATTGTGGAAGGAATTTTTAAAATTGGCATGGCAATCAGATGATTAAAAATTAATTCCAACCACTAAAAAACTGATAATTATTTCATGGAAAAAAAGCTGCAACCAAACTATAGACAGCTGACTTTGAACAGAATTTAAAAGTCAGGTGGTAGAAGCCTATTTGGACAAAACGATTGAACATGAAGCCTTGGAGGCTGCATCATAGTCACAAATATCACATAACAATTAGAATCCGGAAGCCACTAACCAACACCCAGAAATAGATGAGAGGCGCCGGTAAGCTTGAAAGCAAAAAAATAAGTTACATTGATTTGCAAGAAGCTGACCATACTTAAGTATTGTCTCATTCCCCCCTATAAAAAGGAAAAGAAAGAAACAGAGAAATAAAAAATCAACTATACTAAGCATGTAGGTATACCGTTATCTCCAAACGCCGCAGCAATTTCTTGAAGGATGAAAGTAACAATATCAACAAGCTTCTCCACAACCTACATAGTGAAATATCAATGTCCACTGTATCTACTGATGGTTATTACCACTTTAATATATCTTGATAGAATGATGACTTAATATAAGACCGTGTGAAGCAGATATATATAGCAATACAGAGAGATACTCAAAAACTAGTCTTTGATGTTGAAATATTGTATCATAGAGTACTATAATAGCAAACAATTTAAGTACCTGCTCCAAGCTTTTAGACCAAAGAGATTTCTTTTTCAAGCTCCTTACAAGTTTTCTTTGATGTTTCAGCTCTGTGTGTAACATTGTGAGACTCTCTCCTACAGTTACCAAATTAATGTAATCTGTCAATTACAAGTTTACACAACCCACCAACATTCCACTCCCCTTCCAAACAGAGAAAGCTGGAAAATATTAAAAGCAGCCCTTCAATATTCAGATGAAATAACATCATGTACAACCTTTTCGAGGGAGGTTTAATGAATCTGCTTCCCCTAGCTTTTGCTGATAATCTTGTTCAAATCTGTCCAAAGCATGGAACTCGTGATATAATTCCTGCAGATGCAGCAGTATTAAGTCTCTCATCATTTAGACAAGCTAGAGAATTTACACATGGTAATATATATTAATCAAAAAAAGCCAAGTGGAATTCTATCATTGTGATGGTTAGTCTATTTCGTTTTACCAACAAGAACTGTGAGTTTTTTCATCTCATCCATCAAAAGTCATGTCTGACTCCTAGGCGAGTAATTTTTTTACCCTCAACCAATTGCGTCTTTAAAAAAAATATTCTCCAAGATATTTGCCAAGAAAGACTGGGAACAATCCTAAGAGCCAATGAATCGGGATTGCACTTACAGATGTATGCTGAGCCAGAGTGGTAAGTTCTTGCATGGTCATTTCTACTTCTTCTCTTGGTTGTTTATGAATGTCAGGATCTGACTCCAACCTAAAAAGTTGAGAAGTGTTATCTTTCTTCATCTTAAGACAGAAACGAGTTTCCAAGCATACAAAGTAAAGTTCGTTTACTTTGAAAAAAATCTGTCCAGGTTGTGCCACTGGGGATCTTTACACAGATTTCCAAACCTGATTATTTCACGAGAATATACATCGAATTCCTCCCTGCATGATTAAACACGATAAGTTAACAAAAGAAAAAACAACAAAAAATCTCTTCTGTGGAGTAATAAAGAAGCAAGAAATCGAGAAGGAAAAGGAGAGGAAACAAGGGAGGTTTTCAACAAGAGCAGGCAATACTAGAAGAACAGTTCATTGCCTTTTGTCAGCAGCCGCAATTCTGAGGAGCTCATTCATATCAGTGGAAACCAGCTTTTGCACCCCTTCCGAATGCAATATTTCCTTTTTCAGACGCTGGATATTTTCTTCAGACAGTGACAGCAGCAAGTTTGACCCTTTGGCTATGGTATTTGCAACTTCAAAAGCAAGTATACATATTTTATTTCCCCGAGATGCCACGCCAGTAGTAAATCCACCAGAGTTCAAATTTGTCATGCTGCTGCCTAGAGTATCTAGAACTTCCACCGCCTTCTCTAGGCCAACTATGCCCGCCTTTCCAAGAAATGAGGGTTGCTGTCATACAAAACAGTTTGTATTATTCTGATTCGCTCAACCAGAACATGAAACAATATTCAGATGTGAGGCTGCCGTTCCACCAAAATAGAATGTTAGCAAACAATGGATTCTTCAATCGGGATGCAGCCCTTCCTGAGTCTGAAGCTCATTGAAAGACTAAAATGTTGGTCATGCAATAAAAGCACAAAATAGAAAGTAATGACACCTCTAATTCTGATAAAATGTGCCTAATCTGGTCAGTGTGTGATCACTCTGCAACTGCATCAAAGAGAATCAAGCAAATTGTTCATGTAAAAGTTCTGGCATTTACATTGCAATCAGTCAGAAAAACAGTCCACAAACTACAGACATGCTTATTCCTTCTGGCCATCGTATGTATCTGATGACCAAAAGCAATCCGTGCAACCTTATATCACAATTAATACAATTTTCACTTCAGCCTCTCCAAAACAACTATAATTTGATCACACATTCCTTTTTTAATCACGCTCCACCTAATTCTTTCTATCCTGCAACTCTCTCTCTCTGATCTGAAAAAAATCAATTTGCAGCATTTTTGCAACTATACTCACAAATCGCAACACATCCAGCAAAATATCGATGATTTTCAGTTTCCATCTATCTACTCTTTTATACTCAATCTAACTTCTCTATCACTAAATTCTGCCATACATTCCGATAACCTACCAGCAGGAATTAAAAGCGCACACACGTTTACCATAAAACTGAGTGAGCGTGCTTATTTTCTCATGATAGATACCTTGTTCGCTGGTGTTCTGGCTGGGGTAGATGGCTTCAATTCGCAGGAAATCGACAAGTGCAGCTCACCAGAATCGTACAAATTTCTGGGCGCCTTCTCACAGACTTCAACTTCATCAGGATAAGCATAAGAATCATCACAATTCTTTTGCTTCCCAAAACTTCCAATTGATTTCAATTTCCCTGAAAACCCTGAACTCTTCTCGTGCTCAACCTCTCTCGATTTCAGATTTCTTTTAACAGTTCCTCCAGAACAAACCGCTCCCATTGTGAATGCAAACCTACAGCTATTCACAAAACTTTGAAATCAAAACAAGCAACGTAAACCCAGCAACTAGTTAGTTCTCAATTCCGATTAATGAATGACAGCAAGGAAAGAACCAAAAATCTCAATTACGGTCACTCTAACTTGAAATCGACAAACGAAACATAAATATGTAGGGAAAAAAACTTCAAATGAATGATCATACCTGTTTGAAGAAGATCTTGAAAAGTGAGAAAACGGGATGAGAGTATTTAATCCGCAATCGGAAAGGAATACCGCGTGAAATAAGAGCAGCAAATTGGTGAGACACCCGGGTTGGAACAGACTTGACAGAATTAATTTAAGGGGTAAGAATTCCCAAGAAAATTAACACCAAACACGGTGCGTGCAGTGGTTAATTCTTGACTTTTCTGTTCCATTTTTTTCTTATAAATTAAATCTTATATATAGAATAATAATAATAATAAATAATAAATAAATAAATAGTGAAGAAATTTCTCAAAAGTCTGAAAGGTAGGGAGTCAGACAGTCGGTTTCGCCGGTGTCAACGTCAACCAATTGACTATTCTGCCCTTTCTGTTTTGATCGATTTAAATAATTCACAATATTAATATATTAATTAAAATCAGTTAATCGATTGATTTTAGGTTCATCATTTTATAAAAATTCGTAATTAGTAAAAAAAATTATTCAAGTGACTGATTTACATAAGATTGGTGTTGGATAACTGAAAAATGAAATCATGATTTTGCATACAATTAATTTTGAATACAATATAATAATACTGAAACAATTTTTTCTATCCAGTTTTATATATGAGCTTCTAATTGGCGATTTACTTTTATCATAAAAATAAAGGTAATTTGAATATAAAAAAATGGCTTTTTTTAAATAAAAAAATGTATTATTAAGAAATTTGCTATGTTTTATTTAATAACTAGCTCGTTTGCACAATTTATGATGAAATTTACATCATAATAAGTAGAATTACTATATTGCACATTTCATCTATTTTTTCTTCATTGAGTTGGGGTTAATATTGGAAGTTCATATGAATATAAAAAATAATAATAATCAGGTAATATATATAAAAAAAATCTACTATAGATTAACCGTTGATCATCCTTCATTTATTACTTTATTTAGCTATATTGCACCATTAGAATTTGGAATTTTATTTAAGGATAATCGAGAAATTTATGCATCTATTACTTTTTAATTAAGTAAGAGAACCACACGATAATTTTATTTTTTATTTTTATGTAGATTTTCTTTCATGCTCTCAACATATATTAAAAATTTACAGTTAATATTTAAAAAAAATACATGACTTACACTGTTACACATTCTTCATCATGAGTAACCGTATATTTTTTGTATAACCATGAATTATAAAAATTTTAATCCTCATTTTCAATCGTATTTTTTTTATGTTATATTGGAAGTGTTTTTTATTAAATTTGGTCAAATTTTAATAATTGAAACATCGACACATTATAACAACTTTCATTAACATAAGGTGGTCCAAGAAGATCAAAGTAACTCTTTCGAAACATGCAAAAGTCAAAACTAGCTTTGGAATAGACAAATGAGAGTGCAAAATTATTCTTTCCCCATAATTTATCGTGTACGGTGTTTGTTTTTTGTGAATTAATTATTGTTTTTTAAATTATTGGAATGCAACTGTTTTTGAAATTGAAATAAATATTCATTATGTGGTGGAAATAGTTTTNAGCTCAAACAAGGACAAAAAGGTGGAGCCTGACTTTGAATTGAAATGGTCAGAGCTGACCCACCTTGGAGTGACCCAATCCACATGGCACATTACTTTCTCCCTGTTTAGAATAGTTTGATTTAAAAAAAAAATATTTGAATTTTTTTAACGTAAAATATGAAGTGATTTGATAAATTTTTTCGTAGAATAAAAAAAATAATTATAAAATTAAATATTTTAGTATTTTTTGAAATAGTTAATCTAAAACTCTCACACTTAATAATATAATATAGATTATTATTATTGTTGTTGTAGTTTCAACCAATTTCAAACAAATCATATGTTATTTATAAAAAATTATGAATTTTGAAAACAACATTGTTTAAGATTTTTCTATCAATAAGCAATACTTATAGAAACGGATGTTTTACTTTTATCAGAGAATATAACTTTGAAAATTCAATTCCAAGACTCATACATACATATATATATACTAGTTATTCTGCACATGATATGCATGTGTGTACAGTCTTTTTTTATAATTATCGATAGACTGAAGTGAAATTTGATAAATTATAGAGGGACTAAATTGATATTTGAATTGTTGAAAGAAAAAAGTGTGTGTTGAAATTAAAAACAAAAACAAAAAATAAAAGTGTACAATGTTGTCCAATATATTTTACCCAAGTTAAGTTCTTATTTTCATAATCATGCATTAAATATTTATTTTTTACATATGAAAATCCAAGATACTAAAATATATTATAGACCCACAATTCGAAGGTAATATACATTGGGTTTGCAATGCTCAATCAGCTCGTATGATTACTTCCATCAAATAAAATCATACAAAGTTATATGACTGTTGAAGATGAAATAACTAGATTCTCGAATTACGTACAACACCAAAATAATCGTGTTTGATATATATTTTATGCTATATTACTTTTATTTTTATAACCTAAATACCTCATAAAAAGAAAAAAAAAATAAAGATTAATAAAACAAGACTGTACACTTATGCACTCAATAGTAAAATAAAGGATAGTTTGTATTGTGTACGTCTTTATATGTTTGGTCTCTAAATATTTCGACACGATACTTGTAGTTCAATTTTTTTTATTAGGTCTCTTGTGAGACTATCTCACGAATTTTTATCTGTAAGATGAGTCAACTCGACTGATATTCACAATGAAAAGTAATACTTTTTTATGGATGACCCAAATAAGAGATTCGACCCACGAAATTGATCCGTGATACCGTCTCACAAGATATTTGTGTTTTTTTAAAAAAAATGAAAAGATGTAAAAACGATTTAAATCTATCCTTAGAAAGTTATTTCATATATTATTTTAGAATTAAATTATGAGTAGGTCTCTTGTGAGACGGTCTCACGAATCTTTATCTGTGAGACAGATCAACCCTACTGATATTCATAATAAAAGTAATACTCTTAGCATAAAAAGTAATAATTTTCATGGATGACTCAAATAAGAGATCCGTATCACAAAATACTACCCGTGAGACCGTCTCACACAAATTTTTTTCTTAAATTATATCAAAATATAACACACTACTATTGCAGTAAAAACGAGCGTTTTCTAGAACCTCAAATATTTTAACAAGAGTCATTAAGATATTGCGCAATTAGTTTATGGGATGGTATACGATTGATTGAAGTTATTTTAGGCAAAAAGGGTGAATGGAAAGCTTTTTGTTTTGTTTGACCCAATAATTAGAGCTGTATCGATAATTTTCCAACTCGCCGGACGTGGGACCCGCATCCTTGTCTCAACTTCACCAAATCAATCGCTCTCCCAACGACTTTTAAGAAATATATCTTGCCATTCCGTCCACCAATTCCTCCCTCTCATTCAATAACCGCCCACAGCACATTTTTCACCCCAAAGAACCGCCCTGAAGATGAGAGAAATCCTGCACATTCAGGGAGGACAATGTGGGAACCAGATCGGTTCTAAGTTCTGGGAGGTTATCTGTGATGAGCACGGCGTCGATCAAACTGGAAAGTTCAAGGGAGAAGGCCCCTCCGACATTCAGTTGGAAAGGATCAATGTCTATTTCAACGAGGCGTCCGGTGGGAGGTACGTCCCACGCGCGGTGCTGATGGATCTGGAGCCCGGGACCATGGATTCTATCAGATCCAGTCGCTTCGGACAGATCTTTCGCCCCGACAATTTTGTGTTTGGGCAGTCCGGCGCTGGGAACAATTGGGCCAAGGGACACTACACAGAGGGTGCGGAGCTGATTGATTCGGTGCTGGATGTTGTGAGGAAAGAGGCAGAGAATTGTGATTGCTTGCAAGGTTTGAACACCGAGTGCGCGTCTCTGTTTGGTCGTTCATTTTTACATATTATGCTGGTGATGTTTTTTTTTGTCTTCCTAAGACAAATTCGGATATGCATGATGAGAATGCATGTCTTAATTGTGTTCATGGTTTTGTTGCTTTCTGATTTTGTGTCTTTGGAATTTAGATATCACACTTCTAGCATTGATTGTGTGAAGATCTTGTCATTGACAATATGAGCTTTTGTATTGTGCTATTAGCTTGAAGGAATATCATTTAGCTTTGAAATTATTATTATAATGCTTCTACCGTGTATTGGTGATTTTCGGATCTCTGTTTCGCTTAGCTGACTCAGAAGTTATCATGGAAATTAGTGCTCATACATCTGTTATTTTTAATCTGAGAATTGATTAGTATGGATTTATCATATCAAGTTTGCTGGGTGACTTTTGATCTTTAAAAACTTGGAATAGTTTTGGTAAAATGTTTGCATGAATAGGTTGTCAAGGTGGTCGAAATTTTTTGGTTGAGAAGCTCGTGGGTGTTTCAGTTAGGGGCATTTGTATATTGTCCCCATTAACACGTGATAAATATTATGCAAGAAGCAAGTATTTGCTAACATACATTATTGCTTTTCCGAGGCCAGGATTTCAGGTGTGCCATTCACTTGGTGGTGGCACAGGTTCTGGCATGGGTACCCTCTTGATTTCAAAGATCAGAGAGGAATATCCTGACAGAATGATGCTCACCTTCTCTGTTTTCCCATCGCCAAAGGTTTCTGACACTGTTGTGGAACCCTATAATGCTACACTTTCAGTGCACCAATTGGTGGAGAACGCTGATGAGTGCATGGTACTTGACAATGAAGCGCTCTATGACATCTGTTTCAGGACTTTGAAGCTCAGCACTCCAAGCTGTAAGCAATTTTTCATTTACTTCGACATTGTGTACAGGCTTGAACCATTCGATCCCTGCAAGCTAATGCCTTTGTCGTTCTTGATAATTTTTTGGCAGTTGGCGACTTGAACCATTTGATATCCGCCACTATGAGTGGTGTTACCTGTTGTTTGCGATTCCCAGGTCAGCTGAATTCTGACCTCAGAAAACTGGCTGTGAACTTGATTCCTTTCCCACGTCTTCATTTCTTTATGGTGGGATTCGCGCCACTCACCTCTCGTGGGTCGCAGCAATACATCTCTCTAACTGTACCAGAACTGACTCAACAAATGTGGGATTCAAAGAACATGATGTGTGCTGCTGATCCTCGCCATGGACGCTACCTGACAGCCTCTGCCATGTTCCGAGGCAAAATGAGCACCAAAGAGGTGGATGAACAGATGCTCAACGTCCAGAACAAAAACTCTTCATACTTTGTTGAGTGGATCCCGAACAACGTGAAGTCAAGTGTATGTGACGTTCCACCCACAGGTCTTAAGATGGCCTCCACGTTCATTGGAAATTCAACATCGATTCAAGAAATGTTCAGGAGAGTGAGCGAGCAATTCACAGCAATGTTCCGCCGCAAGGCCTTCTTGCACTGGTACACTGGGGAAGGCATGGATGAAATGGAGTTCACCGAAGCTGAAAGCAATATGAATGATCTGGTAGCAGAGTACCAGCAGTATCAAGACGCCACGGCAGAGGACGTAGAAGAAACTGACGATGAGGCTGTTGCAGACCATTACGATGGCTGAAAAGGTTTTTATGTGTTCTCTATTATCAAGTCATGTAATTTTCTTTTCATGTTTCGTTTTCTCTGTTGCCCGCCTGCCAAAATACTGCCTTTCCTTGTAATGTGTGATGTTTCTGCAACTGTTTTCGTATCGATGATATGGGTATCGCTATGAATTCACTTATTTTTGCTCTTGCCTAGCCTAACTTTGGGTAAAGATATTAATATCACTAAACCTAAATGATGTCAATTTAAACTTAATTACGAATTCTGTAAAAAGATTTTGATGTGTTATTAACTTGCCTAAATGGAAGCCCCCTGAGAAAGTAAAATTAGATCGTAGAACCAATAAAAACTGAACCACCTTTTCTTTACAAAGACCAAAACAAAAAAACTCACCAAAACATAAGGTTACAAGTTGAATACAATTAACAAAAAATATACCTGTTTTCAAAATCTAATTCGTGGTAATTTAATACCACAAGCACTCCTCATAGACTTGATCTTGATTATTCCTCTCCTCATCCTCCTAGCTTCAGCAAATCTGGCCCGTTTATCAGCAAGTGCCCTGTCCACATCCAAAGGCTGAGATGTATCCACACCAAAAGCCTCTTCAGCAGACAGGTTAAGATCCGGTATTCTAGATGGGCCCACTTGGTTGACCACCGGTTCAAGTCCATTGTAGAATGAGCCGATTTGGGGGACTGTATTTGGCCCAAACAAATGCTGAAATTTCTGAGCCGTCGGATCTGCGATGAACGGCTGTTGATGAGTTAACATCGTTAGTTGATAATGTTGGGTTGGATCCACTACAAGATTCGTAAATCCGACGGTTTCCATTTGAGAGTCTGCCTTTTTTGGGCAAGTCTTTAGAACCTGTACGAAGATTAAAATGGTACCAAATAGATCCATCGGATACTTTTTAATTGAATGATCGATTTTCTGCCCAATTGACATCAAATCCTTAAAAGTTGAAATTTTCATACCTGAAGCTTCTTCAATGCTGCTTTTAACTCCGAATTGTAAGTCCTCAACTCATTGTAATAATTCCTCACTTTTTCTAACTCCTGTTTAATTGGCAAAAGACCATAGTTGAAAAAACAACAAAAAGAAGAGGGATTAAAAACAAAGTACAGAAAAAAGATAAGCTAATGTGGTAAAGATTAGAAAAATGTAGCAAACAGATTTTTACTACTCACCCCTCTGAGTAAATCCCCACATTCAACCAAATCTTCAATCATATTATTATACTTCTCTGTTGACTGCAATTAACCGATGGTAAAATTTGTAAATTACTGTACCAAAAAAGGCAATATTTGATAATAATAGGGTAGTTTTTAAACAGATAAACAGAGCCAAGAAACAGGGAATGTCAAAATTTGGAAGAGCAAACCCAGTTGCCAAACTCAAAGAAACAAAAAGCGAAAATAAAGGGAAGACGCACATACCCTTTTCTTGGAACTTTTCTTCGAAGAATGCTTAGACTTTTCATCAGATTCACTTGGAAAGAAAGAGAACGGCGTTGTGGGACTATAGGTTTTGGCGGCGGGGCACTCCTCCTCCGCTTTAACCTGAGGCGTTCTCACCTTCACCTCTTTGTTGTTGCTCTGAACCGACGCTGGCTGTGAAGATGGTTGTTCGGGAGAACATGATGAAGCCTCAACTAAGCTAGATCTTCTCTTCTTGCGACCCCATATGAAATCTGCGCGCGATTCGGACACCATGAACATATTTTCGAGTTCGAGCAGAATCTGAGAGACGAACAATTCATCATCGGTCGCAGAAGAAAACAGAGAGCTGTGTTGCTTACTGCTGCACTGTTTCATCATCATCTTATTTCCTTCTTCTGTTATTCTAACATGATTTAGTGATTTTTACTCTTTGTCCGAACAAATTAGACTGCAAAATTATTAATTGATTGAGTTAGCGATAAGGAGAATGGCGATGGGGAATTTAGAGAGAGAAGGAAAGGAAACAGAGCAACTTGGGGTGGTGGAGTTCTTAATTAATGGAAGAAGGGAGTTGGCTAATGCCACGTGTCTAGTAACTAGAGTTTTATGCCATGTCCTTTTATTGTTATTTTTGGAATTACGTATAAATTTTTTTATGATGAATTTATTATATTTATAGATTATAATGTAATATATAATATAATTAATTTAAATATAAACATATCACATTTCACATGTGAAAGAAAATAATTAAATTTGGATGACTTGCTTCATATTTGCTAAATAAATCGATAAATTTGAATAATCATCATTGTAGGTCTTTCACGTAATTTTTCTTCAAAAATACTTTTTGTTAAAAGTTCAGGCACAATTCATCCCCTCGGAGTAGTAATTTCGTGGTTAAATTCCATAATCGTAACCATCAGAATCAGACCAGATGCCATAATATGATCATCGAAGCACCTAATGGACGGGACAAATATATTTTAAGAAAATCTTGATTACTCACATTTCTCGTTTAGTTCTCTTCCTCGGCAACATACTGTTCATGTCCAGTGTTGATATTTATTCAAAAACTCGTGCAACGATTCCTTTTACATTGCATTTGTTTCGCTCAATACCAATCCAGAATTATTTGTTATTTCTGTTAACAATTGTTACTGTAACTTATCGTTTGCTCATGCTCTTTTGTAACAATTACATGTAATGTTTATTTGTTGTAGTTTAGTATGTCTCATANATATTTATACACACGTCAATGGTGTAAACATAAACAGAGGCGATTCAAAGGTACATGAAATGAGAATTTTACACATGTACAAGTGATTCAACATGGAATTAATTAGAAATTTGCATATGTACCGAACAAAAGCAGAAAATTACATTATGTGGTGGATGATGCGTTCTCTAAAATAGGAAAGGGAAGCGTTTCCATCTACTAAAAAAGTGATTCTTTCTGTTTTATTATAAAATAATAGGTTTTTGTGTTTCTTGGTATCAAATTTGCTTATGTTCAATTTAATTGTAATCTGACTTTGGACACTTTATTGCAATCCATTACATCTGTTCAAATAAATGAAAGGTAAAAACTTGTGTGAGACGGTTTCACGGACCGGGTCATATTTTGTGAGACGGATCTCTTTTCTGGGTCACCCATGAAAAATTATTACTTTTTATGCTAAGAGTATTATTTTTTATTGTGAATATCGGTAAGGTTGACCCGTCTCACAGATAAAGATTCGTGAGACCGTCTCACAAGATACATACTCTAAATGAATTGAGAGATGTGTTATCTAAAAAGAGTATTTTTATTATTTTATTATAAAAAAACTAATATGGTATCATTTATTTTTCAAACGCCCAACTTTAAAGAAAATCATTTATTTTATTTTATTTTTAAACACTAGCAACCCCATATAATTTTTTCCCAAATTTTTGATAATATATAAATGTAATTACTTCTGCAAAATATAATCTTTTGCAAACTTCTCTCGAAATCTTTAGATCATGATGTAGGAGTCACTACGATTTACAATTTTTAGGAACTTAGGATTCATGTAAACGAGGTAAGCGGTCAACTCATATCGAGGCATGCATTGAAAAAATTTATCAAATTAATTTTTTTATATCTACTTCGTGTGATTCAGTTTCTTGCAAGTACTTTAAATCAATGATTTTGATTATAAATTAATCATCATGAGAAATTTGAAACAAGTTTTAGGACATTAACCAGATGTATATTTTAAGGAATTGACTTTCCTTAAGTACCTATTTTACTTTCATTTATAAAACCAATCTTTATTTAATTTTTCCTAGAAATGTTTCATCAATCATTTTTGCCTTTCTTTTGTTTTTGTTTTTTTAACTATTAGTTACCATAACTATGAAAACACAGAAAGCAAGCAATCGCAAACGAAACCCATTTTCAAATACTCGAATTTGAGCTCCAAAAGTTCATACATTTCATATAATTTGGAGAAATCGACATAAAATTAACTAACCTACTGAGATGCGTTCAAAAATGTCACAAAAATAACGAAAGCAAACTAATTTCATAGTAATTATTCCACGAAGATGACCAAAGAAAATTAGTTTTAGAAAATTAATGTAGTGCACATTAGTAAACAACCAGAGAACCAGATTACAATGGAAAACGAGATCAAGAAATTGTGGAAATAGAATAGTGATGCCCATCGACGTGTATTTTTTTTTTTTTTTTATAATTACAAGAATGGTGTTGAAAATAGAAAGAAGATGGCCTTGTCCTTATCCGGCACACGGAACGGGGAAATGGAAGTTTTGTGAGTCGTCCGCATCATATTACAAAGCCCAAACCCGGTAAAAACCACCCGATTTCCTCCACGTGTCATACGAACATAGGTTCGAGGCCGTACGATCCTTTCCAAGTTTTGTGTACCCCAGTAATATCTGCCACCGAAGCATTACCCAAAATCCACGTGAGTACAATTAAATATACACACTCGTGGGGATGACAGATATTATCCAATCTTATTTCGGAAAATTTAACGTAAAAGAGGACAAGTCATCCGCGGGGATTTCGAACACTATTCGGAGCTCCCCATAAAACTCACCGGAATATCAAGTTCGGGCAAATTTATAACCGGGTTTACCCGGTTACTCACGGTCCACGGATTCCCCATATGTATGCGTAGACTATATAAGGTATTCTCTTCCTCAATCTAAACGACCCTTGGTCTTTTCTTTACTTTATTCTGTAGAAAAGTGAGCTTTTGCCGGCCATTACAAGGTTTGCTATTCTCTTTTTATTATTTTATTTTTGCTGTTTTATTCAAGCTTTACGTCTTCTGTTTAACTATTTTTGGTTTTAGATTTTTTTGCTGTTCGATTTTGTTTTTGGTTTGGTACAGTGGCCAAGATTACATCTTTTGATATTTAAGGCTCTCTTCTGTTGTTCATGGGATCAATTAATTTGACCATGTTCTTGATTATGGGCTGTGAATTTGGTGATTGATGTGACTTTGTTGAAATGGATGAGCCGGGTAAGGAGCTCCAACAGGTCAAATCAATAATTTATAGTTTTTAGGGAATTTGAGTGAAGGTAATGGCTTCAATAGCACCTGCAAACAATGAAAGAAACTCGTGAATGGGCGCCGGAGGGGTGTCCGGCGTGGCCACTCCGATGCTTAAGTCAGCAGGTTGAAGATGAACACAAGCAATATTTGGGAGAAAATATGTATAATGCTTAAGAGTTCAAAGATTTCAGAATCGGTAAATGACATTAATACCTGCTATTTATAGTAGAAGATGAGGTAGGTACCTTGATTCCAGTGCTACCTACTAAGTATGGTAGGTCGGCTGCCCATACCCTATCTTCTGATGACTTCTAGGACACTCCAAACCCAAGTTGTTCTGACAGATTAGACGTCCTGTATCAATCATACTTGAGTATGGTTCAATTCTCGAGGTGGCTCGGGCAATTGATTACCCGGGTACTTATATGAGAGCTCGGGCGATGACTGCGCGGGAGACCGGGCTGTTCGAAGAATTCTTGGGAAACATGTAGTGCTCGGGCTCTTGATAGTGTCCGGGTCGTCAATCGACCTCGATCCTTATGGCAACGACCCGGATCCTTATGGGGGTATCACCACCCATCCCTAAACTAGTCGGGCTAGAGCTTGACTCGCTGTCCCGATCAGTCCAAGATAATGAACAGTGCACCAAATTGAAGTCTTCAAATATCCCATAGATGAGATGAAATGCTGAGACCTTCTGTCCCCTGGATTCATAATAACTTATTGTTTAACATTCTTGGGCCCTGTCGATACTACCACAAGAAGCGGATAAGTCTGACGCCTTGATAACCGTACACGTCTTTTCAACTCTTGGCCCATCTTAGTCGTTCGTGCATTTACAGATCAACGGCTGTGATTAGTCCCTTCCTCCTATACACAGCCACTCACCCATTTTTCAATCGCACTAACAAACTGTCATCCAGGAAACACAATGGCTGGTGCAAGTAGTTCGAAAACTCCAAGTATGACCGAAGCCTTAAAGGAATCCGCTCTAGAGATTCGAAAATCTACTATGGAAGATGAAGTCTTTCACGCAATTATTGACTACTGGGAAGAGCTTCAGGGGCTGAAACTTCTTTATGATTCTGGAGAAGCTATCACTCCTAGCCTGGTTGCTAAACTGAGGAGAGTGTGAGAGCAATTGCATATAGCTGAGTGGGTAGACGTCTTTACAGATGGTCGTATCTACCAATTAATGCTTCGGAAAGAAATAAAGATCCTTAAGCGTATTGCTGATTCAGACAGCTTCCTGAAGACTTCCACCGGAACTTTATCTGCTTGGGTGAAAATATGGATAATTGCTGTAGAGGAAGAATACGATGATGTAGTACACGCTAATGTCTATGGTTGAATAAAATACTACTTGAAGCCTGTCTCTGTCGTTATTTTGCTGTAATCTCTTAAGTTTATCGGTTGATGCATATATACCGCGAGTGGAACAAGGTTAATTGATAAAATCACAATGCTAAACCTTAACATCTCCCGGGCTTTCCTTGAAATGCCCGGGACTCTAGCCTCCCGGGCTCTGAGTACGGTGCTCTGTCAGTTACTCTTCTCGAGTATTCCAAGAGACGTTATTATGACACACGCTTCGCATTCATATCATTCCACGTTCCAAGAATTTGTTAATTCCGATACATTGATACCTGTAGCTCCATCTTTCTTCATAAATAAAAAACGTTTAAGCTAGCACACGGCTCTCCACCTTCTTCAACATTAAATAAAACCTGTATATAAATAAGAAGATGAAAGTGAAATAAGAACAATAATCCAATATGCCGAGTTCGAGTGAGTCTACCGCTTGTAGCAGTACGCATGCCATTGTCACAGATGAGATGCTTCCTTATCTGGAAGACTTGAAGAAAACTATTGAAGAATATATCTCGGTAAAGGTTATGTCTTCATGGTTCAAGATTCAAGATCTCCAGAATTCCTATCAACATGGTTTGGCACTTACTCGTTCCCAGAGGGCAGTAGCGAGAAGATACAAACAACAATTTGATGTCAACCACGTTACAGAGCTAGAAACTGACCAAGTTCTCCTGCATGCAATGCTATGAAAGGAGTGGCATCAGCTAAAGAAGATTTCCTCTGCCGAATCCTTCACTAGTTTAAGAATCCATGAATTGAATAATTGGATAGTTGAGTGGCAGGATTCTGTAGATTCTGAACTAGCTGCTGTAACGTGGCACAGATTATTTCCTCAATAAAATTTTAGTAGATGTAATTCTTCATCTTCTTATTCTTCTGCCAATGAATTCTGTAAGCCGAGTAGTATATAACTAACGCGTAAAACCGAAATGCCAGGAACTAATGTTTCCTGAGCCTATCATAAATTGCCGGGCTCTTCCCCCACCTAGGCTTAAAATGAAATACCGGGTTCTCATACTGCCGGGTTCTCACACAACCCGGGTAATTGATATGGTGTTATAATGACGTATGCCTACTGCCAAGCTGTCAGAATCTGTATGTATTCCGAGTGTATAAATGATCATGACGCCTCGATTTATGCCCCCGTCTTTTCAAATGTCCCGCCCAATCATGCCGCTCAATTTTCGAGGTTAATCTGGTTCGTTTGTTCTGTTTGGTTCAGCGGTTCAGATTCGTTTCCACCGCCTATATATATTAGGCCTCCTGTTTTCGAAAAAACACTTTCAAATTTAAAACTTCGGCGAAGCCCTTGCGAATTTTCTTCCTGAAGCTCCTCCGCTCGAAATCACCTAGCTTCAACAATCCTCGACTGTCCTTCTCCGAATACTTGTAAGTTTCTCTTTCGCAATATGTCTAATTCTACTTCCTCTACCTCTGGGGCTAATGTGCGGGGCTCTCCTAGCGATGAATCCACCGCATTGCGCTCTGACTCCCCTCCTTCTCTCCCTCGCCGTTCTATAACTCAACCTTCTAAAAAACAAAAAACCCTACTAACCAAACCCTCCTCTTCAAAACCTTCCTCCTCGGGCACTTCCCGAGCCCCAGGAAAGGACAAAGGTAAGGGAAAAACTCGGGTTTCTGACCGCCCTTCTTCTGAGGCCCCGGGAGTTCCTTGGTTCTCCTCAATGAGCAGCACTTTGCGTTCGGGGGCGGACGAGGAACTCCGCACCCTAGGAGTTATTCCCTCTTCTTTTCCTATTATTATACCCGGCCTCTCTGATCGGGCAGATAGCCCTCCTCCTGGGTATACTACTTTTTTCCGGGACCAAATCAAGAATGGTCTTCGCTTCCCCATCCCTTCTTTTTACATTGAGGTCGCCAAATTCTTTGGGGTTCCTGTCAATCAATTTCATCCCAACTCTTTTCGGATTATGGCCTCGGCCTTTGTCCTTTTTCGTATGCATAACCTTGTTATTAACCCCCTTATTCTTCATTACTACTTTACCTGTAGGCTAGGTGATAATGCCTTTTCCCTTTCTGCCCGGTTCAACGCCCGGTTCCTTGATGACATTCCTTCTTCCCAGAAAGGATGGAAAGGAAGATATTTTTTTATACAACTCCCATCCTCTCTCTCCTGTCTAACAGGGTTTCTTCCCTTTCTTCCTCCCCAGCCTGCCCTTCCTCGAGCTTACAAATTCGAGGAATTTTACACCCGAAGCCAAGACTTGGTGGAGGGTCAAAAATTCTCTTCCTCCTCCCTTATTTCCCAGGAGCACTTGATCACTTATGGGTTGAGCGTCCGGGCTGAAGACCCAATAGATCGGGCGATTGACGAGGTGGCTGGCTCGGACCCTCAACCCGGTAACTTTCTAATTCCTGTCTTCTTAGTTTGTTATTCATCCATCTTTTATAATCTCTACTAATCCTCCCTCTTATTGCACAGATTCCTCCAAAATGCAAGAGGCTTTTCTCCAGAAATGGGAAGAGGAAAAGGTTGCCAAGGAGAAGAAATTGGCAGCCCGGAAGGCTGCCCGTGAGAAGAAACAGGTTGAGGCGGAAGCAGCGCGGCGAGCTGAGTTGACCCGGGTGGAAGCCCAGCAAGAAGAGGTGACCCGGGATTTATCCCGGGAAGACTCTGAAGACCACATTCCCCTCACCCGGAGGAAGCGAAAGGCTGTCACAAGCCCGGAGCGGATTCTGGGTGAATCTAACTGGGAAGGAGGGCAGAGCTCGTCAACCACTCCTCCCCAGCGTCAACCTACAGTGGAGCCTCCCCAAGAGCCTCTTCTGACCGATCAACCCACCTGGCCCAACATCTTCCTGGAGGGAGCTTCTTCAACTGGTATTCGGCGCTTAAAGCTTATGCTTACTTCTGAGGAAGATGCCTTTTTGAAGAATTTTGGGCCTGGTGCTCGGTTCCTTGAGGGATCTAACCGATTCCTATCTGTAAGTCTTTTCTTTATTCTTTTTTCCTTCATTTATCCTTTCTTTTACTAACTTGCTTTGTACAGGCTGCCCAAATGATGATCTCGGCCTTTGAGGAAGTGGCGGCGGTGGCTACCAAGAAAGGTNCGATGACATTCCTTCTTCCCAGAAAGGATGGAAAGGAAGATATTTTTTTATTTTTTTTCCATCCTCTCTCTCCTGTCTAACAGGGTTTCTTCCCTCTCTTCCTCCCCAGCCTGCCCTTCCTCGAGCTTACAAATTCGAGGAATTTTACACCCGAAGCCAAGACTTGGTGGAGGGTCAAAAATTCTCTTCCTCCTCCCTTATTTCCCCGGAGCACTTGATCACTTATGGGTTGAGCGTCCGGGCTGAAGACCCAATAGATCGGGCGATTGACGAGGTGGCTGGCTCGGACCCTCAACCCGGTAACTTTCTAATTCCTGTCTTCTTAGTTTGTTATTCATCCATCTTTTATAATCTCTACTAATCCTCCCTCTTATTGCACAGATTCCTCCAAAATGCAAGAGGCTTTTCTCCAGAAATGGGAAGAGGAAAAGGTTGCCAAGGAGAAGAAATTGGCAGCCCGGAAGGCTGCCCGTGAGAAGAAACAGGTTGAGGCGGAAGCAGCGCGGCGAGCTGAGTTGACCCGGGTGGAAGCCCAGCAAGAAGAGGTGACCCGGGATTTATCCCGGGAAGACTCTGAAGACCACATTCCCCTCACCCGGAGGAAGCGAAAGGCTGTCACAAGCCCGGAGCGGATTCTGGGTGAATCTAACTGGGAAGGAGGGCAGAGCTCGTCAACCACTCCTCCCCAGCGTCAACCTACAGAGGAGCCTCCCCAAGAGCCTCTTCTGACCGATCAACCCACCTGGCCCAACATCTTCCTGGAGGGAGCTTCTTCAACTGGTATTCGGCGCTTAAAGCTTATGCTCACTCCTGAGGAAGATGCCTTTTTGAAGAATTTTGGGCCTGGTGCTCGGTTCCTTGAGGGATCTAACCGATTCCTATCTGTAAGTCTTTTCTTTATTCTTCTTTCCTTCATTTATCCTTTCTTTTACTAACTTGCTTTGTACAGGCTGCCCAAATGATGATCTCGGCCTTTGAGGAAGTGGCGGCGGTGGCTACCAAGAAAGGTCATCAAACCCGGGCTGCTCAAGAAATCCAAGATCAACTGCACGGAGAGCTTGCTCGGGCTAAAAGCCTTCATGAAGAGCAGATCGCCATCCTGAAAGCTTCCTTGGAGTCGGTTCACACGGCATTGAACAAGTCTCGGGAGGACCTCGATGAAGCTACCATTCGGGAAGAGAATCTGCGAGGTGCCTTGGCTGTCTCGGAGTCGAGAAACCATTCTCTAACTGAGCAGATAGAAGTTCAACAATCCCGAGCAGAGAGGGCCGAGAATGCTTTGTCTCTGGCGGAGCATAAAAAGGATAAATGGCAAGCTTCCTTCCTTCAATCTCCTGAGTTCAATAAGGCCGTGGTAGGTAAGGCTTACCCTCTTTTCAAGACCGGTTTTGACAAGTGCCGGGAACAATTTGAGGGAGCTGGACTCTTACCCCAGGATAAGGAAAATTTTCCTGATTTTGGCCTGGCCATTGCATCCCTTCCCAAGGGTGGAGAGGAGGAGAAGGAGGAAAACCAGGAAGATGAGCCAGGATCCGATCATATTGATATAGACTAGGGTTGTATTCTCTTTTTTCTTTATTTCTATAATTCCTGTTCTCGGATTTTTATTGAACAGATTCTTTCTTTTAATAGTGTCTCGATTAATCTCTTGATAGCCAAGTAACACCATTGTTTTTTATGCAAACATCAAGAAAATATTTCAAGTGTTGAGAACTAACCGGACCTTTTAGTAAACAATTATGATAAGAAAAGAACATAT
>NC_133313.1:21401618-21470136 GCF_012295235.1 Primulina huaijiensis
TTCCAAGGCCTTTTGAGAGAGCGTCCCTGCGTGTCTTCTAAATAAAATGATCCTGAGCTAACCCTCCGGATAATTTTATAAGGTCCTTCCCACCGAGCTTCTAGTTTCCCAACATCCCCGGCATGATTAACTTTTTTCATGACTAAATCCCCTATTTGAAAATCTCGAACTCGGACCTTTTTATTGTACGATTTCATGATTCGACCTCGGTATGCTTCCATTCGAATTATTGCTCGGTCTCTTCTTTCTTCTACCAAATCCAATTCCATGGCCCGACTTTGATCATTGCCGCCTGGATAAGATTCTACCCGAGGAGAAGTTTGCCCAATTTCGACAGGAAGGACTGCTTCAGAACCATTTACCAGGTTGAAAGGAGTTTCTTGAGTAGGTGCTCGGGGAGTAGTTCTGTACGCCCAGAGAACACTGGGTAATTCTTCCACCCAATCTTTTCCCTTGCCTTGTAGCCTGGTATTCAATGCTTGTATAATAATTCTGTTAATAACTTCTGTCTGACCATTAGCTTGAGGGTAGGCAACAGAAGTAAAAGACTGAGTGATTTTCATTTCATGACACCAAGATGTAATTCCTTTGCCCTGAAATTGTCTCCCGTTATCTGAGATTAGTCTTCTGGGCAATCCGAACCGGCACACAATGTTCTTCCACAAAAATTTCAATACTTCCTGCTCAGTAATTCTAGCCAATGGCTCGGCTTCCACCCATTTGGAAAAGTAATCCACAGCCACGAGTAAGAACTTCTTTTGAGCCCTGGCAGTTGGGAAAGGACCAACAATATCCAGGCCCCATTGATCAAAGGGGCAAGATGCCCAGATAGGCTTCATGGGAGTGGCCGGACTGTGCTGGAAGTTTGAGTGATGTTGACATCTCTTACAAGCCTGGACCACTTGAGCAGAATTCTGGCTAAGAGTTGGCCACCAGAATCCGGCAAGCATTGTCTTCCGGGCCAAAGCCATCCCTCCGAGATGCTCAGCACAACATCCCTCATGTATTTCTCGGAGGACATAATCCACTTCTCCTTCAGACAAGCATTTTAGCAGAGGTCCCTGGAATGATTTTCTGTATAAGATTTTATTTAAAAGAACGAACCTGGGAGCTTGTCTCTTGATTCTTTGAGCCCGAGTCCTGTCTTCAGGTAATTCATTTGTTGTAATGAATTTAATCAATGGCGTCATCCAGGAGTCCTCGGGTATTGGTAGTATTTCTTCCTCGGTGGACAGGACCAAACGGGAAACATGCAAAATTTCCCGGGTGTTGACTTCTGATAATGAGGCAGCCATTTTTGCTAGAGCGTCTGCCTCTCCATTTTCCTCCCGGGGTATTTGTTCGATACTCCAATCCACAAAGATGGCTGCCTGGGTTTTTATGAGCTGTAAATATTTGAGCATCCTATCATCTTTAGCTTCATAAGCACCCTTTATCTGCTGAGTGATTAATTGTGAATCAGAATATACAATAATACGGGAAGCTCCAATCTCTTTAGCAGCTCGGATTCCTGCAAGGACAGCTTCATACTCGGCTTCATTATTAGTAACCCGGGAATCAATCCTTAAAGCCAACTTAATCTTCTCTCCTGGAGGATATATTACTACCACACCTATTCTGCATCCTGCAAGGCTAGACGCCCCATCCCCAAACACCCTCCATACTTCATCTTCAGCAGGTTGTACCATCTCAGACAAAAAGTCTGATAGGGCTTGCGCTTTAATGGCCACCCGGGGTTTGTATTCGATATCATATTCTCCTAACTCCACTGCCCATTTGATCCTTCGCCCTGATACTTCCGAATGAGTCATGATTCTGCCTATAGGACTATTAGTCAAGACAATTATTTGATGTGACAGGAAGTAAGGCCTTAGCTTCCGGGCAGTCATGATCAAGGCCAGAGCAATCTTTTCCACTTCACTGTACCGGAGTTCGGGTCCTCTCAGAGCATGGCTGACATAATAAACAGGCCTTTGACCGGAGCCTTCTTCTTTTATTAGTACTGAGCTGACAGCATACTCTGTGGTGGATAGATAAACAAATAATTTTTCCCCGGGCTCTGGTTTTACTAACACAGGGAGCTCTGCAAGATGGATCTTCAAGTCCTGGAAGGCCTGTTCACATTTATCATCCCATCCGAATTGTCGTGCCTTCCTTAATACCTGAAAGAAAGGATAACTCCTGTGCGCTGATCGGGAAATAAATCGAGAGAGGGAAGCAATCCTCCCGGTCAGCTTTTGTACGTCTTTGACAGATCGAGGAGATGGCATGCACAGCACGGATTTGACTTTCTCCTGATTTACCTCAATTCCCCGATCTGTCACTATGAATCCCAAGAATTTTCCACTCTTTACGCCAAAGATGCACTTGGCCGGGTTAAGCTTGATTCCGTAATGTACGAGAGTGGCAAAGGTTTCTTCTAGATCCTCAATAAAGCTGGCCACCTGCCGGGTCTTCCCCAGGATATCATCCACATAGACTTCCACGTTTCGCCCCAGTTGCTTCTCGAAGACTTTGTTCATCAAACGCTGGTACGTAGCTCCTGCATTCTTTAACCCGAAAGGCATTACAATATAACAAAATGTACCTCCCGAGGTGATGAAGCTAGCTTTATCTTGATCACTCTTGGCCAGGGGGATTTGATGGTACCCCTGGTATGCGTCCATGAAACTCAGTAATTCGAAGCCCGATGTGGAATCCACCAATTGATCAATACGGGGCAGAGGATAATGATCCTTGGGACACGCCTTATTGAGATCGCGAAAATCCACACACATGCGCCACTTCCCTGCTGATTTAGGTACTAATACCACATTCGAGAGCCAAGTGGGGAATTGAATTTCCCGAATGTGACCGGCTTTCAAGAGCTCTTTTACTTGTTCCTCAATAACTTTGTCCTTTTCGGGGCCAAAGTGTCTCTTTTTCTGTTTTATCGGGTGAGATCCCGGGA
Organism: Primulina huaijiensis; assembly: GCF_012295235.1. NCBI lineage: Eukaryota > Viridiplantae > Streptophyta > Magnoliopsida > Lamiales > Gesneriaceae > Primulina > Primulina huaijiensis. The sequence goes on from NC_133313.1 coordinate 21,404,569, forward strand.
GGATATTTAGTTGGTGCTCAGATATCAAGGGAGAGATTCCCGTCAATTCCTGCTGGGACCATGCAAAAACGTGAATATTATCCTTTAAACAGTTAAGTAGACTGACCCGGGTGGATATGTTAAGATCTCGGGCCACCCGGATCTGCTGTCCTGGTCCAATCTCCACAACTTCCTGCTCCTCTTCTGCCACAAAATGCACTTCCCCCTTCTCAACTGCTCCTCCACATACTTCATCAGTTCGGGCCTTCTTCCCAGCCTTCTTTGCTTTGCTCTGATCCACCCGGACGGCTTCTACATAACATTTCCGGGAGGAAGGTTGGTCTCCCCAGACTTCACCCACTCTACTACCAACCGGGAACTTAATCTTTTGGTGATAGGTAGATGCTACGGCTTTTAATTCATTCATAGCGGGCCTCCCCAAAATTATATTATACGATGAAGGGGAGTCTACCACAGTAAAAGTAGTCATCACCGTCTTCTTGAGATCCTGGGAACCCAGGGTTAATGGAAGGACGATTTCCCCTTCCGGGTAGACCACATGGCCAGCAAAACCAAAGAGGGCAGTTTCCACGGTTTCCAAATGGTAGCCCTGCAAATCCATCTGCACAAAAGCATCTTTAAAAATTACATTCACAGAGCTTCCCGAGTCGACAAAGACTCTCAGAATGTCATAATTGGCCACTCGGGCTTGGATAACTAGGGCATCATTGTGGGGTAAGCTCACTCCCTTCAAATCCTCTGGGCCAAAACTGATGACCGCTTCACTCCTTCTCATTCCATCTACCTCCATACATTCCCTCCTACTCCTCGACTTCCTCGCCCGGTTGGACTCTCCATCAGTGGAGCCTCCTGATATCATTTTTATCAATCCTGTAGCAGGGGGTGACTTCTTTTTCGTCTCAAGATCGGGCTCTCTTCTCCTAACGGGCTCTCCCCTCGGTACATTCCTCATACTTCCTCCCCGAGCGTTGGGCCTTGGCTGTGAAGATGTCCATGGTAATCTCGGCCTCTTATGGGCTTGACTTTGCTCTGGGGCGGAATGGAAGGAATAGTTTCCCCTCAATGTTTTGCAATCTTCGGTGTTGTGATAACACACCTTATGGAGAGTACAAAATCCTCTTTTCTCAGGTCGGGATAATTCATGGTCCGCGGCCAGATCCCTACTGCATTCCTGAACCTCTCTGTCCCGGGTAATCTTAAGAGGCACGTGGTGAGAGAAGTGTCCTGGATTATTCTTTCTCTGCCCTTTCTCCTCGGGCCTAGCTACCCGGTCCCCCCTTTCTTTTCTTACAGCTTCCTTTTTCTGCTTCTGAGCTTCCTCCATGTTGATGTATTTTTCTGCTCGGGATAATAAGTCTTCGAAATCCCCGGGCACTTTTTTGGTCAACGACTTGAAAAATTCACCCTCCCTCAAGCCTTGGGTGAATGCCGTAGTTTTTGTTTCAGTAGCGCAAGTAGGTACATCCAAAGCCACTCTATTAAATCTTTTAATATAAGCCCTCAAACTTTCATCCAGGTTCTGTTTGACTTCAAAAAGACTAAAAGCGGTCTTCTTGTATTTCTTGCTGCTACTGAAGTGGTGTAGGAACACCTTCTGGAAGTCTTTAAATGAATTAATACTCTGAGGGGACAGTCCCTCAAACCACCTTTGAGCTGAATCCACCAAAGTGGTGAGGAACACTTTACACTTGATTCGATCTGTGTAACAGTGTAACATGGCCATGTTTTCAAACCTGGCTAGGTGCTCCTCAGGATCCGCATTGCCATCGTAATCTTTTACTTTGGCGGATTTGAAGTTCCCGGGAAGAGGTTCCCGGACAATGATATCGGTAAATGGGCAACCCTTAGCAGTAGCTCGAGAAATGCTACGACTCTCCAACTGCCCTTCCAGAACTTTCATTTTCTGCCTTAACTCCAACAACTCCTCAGCCACGGTAGGTGATTTGGATCCAGCACTAGATTCCTCATCCTCTCCTCTCACTTCCTCCTCCCTCAATTCTTGCTCTTGCTCCTGCTCATTGATTTGCACATCTCCGGGTGGTGTAACTTGACGAGAAGTTTCTCTCCTGGCCACAGCCTTCTCCACCGCTTCGGAGATTATTCTTGCCAACTCCTCCGGGGTCATGGTAATAAGATTGGGTCCCGTGGGAGGAACACCCTCACCTTGCTCCGAAGTACGCGCATTATCCCCATGAGCCTGGGAATTTTCTTGGTTAGTTCTTCGAGCATGAGCCATATCAACGCCTTAATCTCAAGTTTCCCACAGACGGCGCCAATGATGTGACTTTGTTGAAATGGATGAGCCGGGAAAGGAGCCCCAACAGGTCAAATCAATAATTTATAGTTTTTAGGGAATTTGAGTGAAGGTAATGACTTCAATAGCACCTGCAAACAATGAAAGAAACTCGTGAATGGGCGCCAGATGGGTGTCCGGCGTGGCCACTCCGATGCTTAAGTCAGCAGGTTGAAGATGAACACAAGCAATATTTGGGAGAAAATATGTATAATGCTTATGAGTTCAAAGATTTCAGAATCGGTAAATGACATTAATACCTGCTATTTATAGTAGAAGATGAGGTAGGTACCTTGATTCCAGTGATACCTACTAAGTATGGTAGGTCGGCTGCCCATACCCTATCTTCTAATGACTTCTAGGACACTCCAGACCCAAGTTGTTCTGACAGAGTAGACGTCCTGTATCAATCATACTTGAGTATGGTTCAATTCTCGAGGTGGCTCGGGCAATTGATTACCCGGGTACTTATATGAGAGCTCGGGCGATGACTGCGCGGGAGACCGGGCTGTTCGAAGAATTCTTGGGAAACATGTAATGCTCGGGCTCTTGATAGTGTCCGGGTCGTCAATCGACCCGGATCCTTATGGCAACGACCCGGATTCTTATGGGGGTATCAGTGATGCTTTAACTCTATTAATTCAGTTAAAAAACAAGGTTCATTGCTCAAATTTTCTCTTCTAACTTTATGAGTTCCGAATCGATTGTCGAGAGTTTGGAGTTGACTTTGAGTTTATGACATTCTTGTTTAGAATTTAAATAAAAGATATCCTTCGATGAACTGCAGCTCTTTATTCAAGAACTGATAATAATCAGTGAGGGAATCTTAGGATGTCTCCTACTTCTAATGTTTCTCAAAATGGAACTTCAAAACACCAAGACTCCAATTCATCCATCTTCGAGATCGGAGACTCCGATTTGTCTAGACTACTGAACAGGCCGAGGCCTTTGACTATCGAAAGGAAGAGATCCTTTGACGAAAGGTCCTTCAGCGAAATGTCGATTTCGTCCCCACCACGCCAGTTTTACCGAAACAGCGAGAACTCGTCTCGTCTTTTTGATAGTTTTTCAGGCATAGGCTCCCCTAGATCATTTAGTTGTGTAGAAACACACCCTATAGTTTCCGAGGCGTGGGTAGCGTTGCAGCGTTCCATAGTCCATTTCCGAGGGCAGCCCGTGGGGACCATTGCAGCGTTGGATCATTCTACCGAAGAACTCAACTATGATCAGGTGAATCCTTCTGTAATTTTGAATCGCGTACGGGATATATTTTTAGGCTAGAAAATTGATTTTTTTTTCCTTACATGAGTCACATCTGGCAGGTGTTTGTCCGAGACTTTGTTCCTAGTGCACTAGCATTCTTGATGAATGGTGAACCCGAAATTGTCAAGAATTTTCTTCTTAAAACACTACGGCTCCAATCCTGGGAGAAAAAGGTGGACAATTTCACTCTAGGGGCAGGGGTTATGCCAGCAAGTTTCAAAGTACTGCACGATCCTGTTAGGGATCATGAAACGCTGATAGCCGATTTTGGTGAATGTGCTATTGGTCGAGTGGCTCCTGTCGACTCTGGTTTCTGGTGGATTATTCTTCTTCGAGCCTATACAAAGTCTACAGGCGATGCCTCTTTGGCTGAATTGCCCGAATGCCAGAGGGGAATCAGACTCATCCTGACTCTATGCCTTTCGGAAGGCTTTGATACATTCCCCACGCTTCTGTGTGCTGATGGTTGCTCCATGATTGATCGCCGAATGGTAACTTTCATTCAAAAGCCCCATCTTGTTATGACTATATATATTCTATTTGTTGAAACTTTGTCGACCCATCAAACATTGTGCCTTTCCAATTTCCAGGGTATTTATGGGTATCCTATCGAGATACAAGCTCTATTCTTCATGGCCCTGAGGTGTGCTTTGCTTCTACTAAAAAACGATGAAGAGGGCAAGGATTGTACAGATAGAATAGTTAAACGTCTCCATGCATTAAGCTATCACATGAGGAGTTACTTCTGGCTTGATATCAAACAGCTCAACGATATATACCGGTACAAAACCGAAGAATATTCACACACAGCAGTAAACAAGTTCAATGTTATGCCCGATTCACTCCCTGATTGGGTTTTCGATTTCGTTCCAAGCCGTGGCGGTTACTTCATTGGAAACGTTAGTCCCGCAAGAATGGACTTTCGTTGGTTTTGCTTGGGAAACTGCATTGCGATTTTGTCCTCTTTGGCAACACCAGAGCAAGCTTCGGCTATAATGGATCTGATTGAATCGCGATGGGAGGAGTTGGTTGGAGAAATGCCGTTGAAGATTTGTTATCCAGCTATGGAGAGTCATGAATGGAGGATAATAACAGGCTGTGATCCAAAAAACACTAGCTGGAGTTACCATAATGGTGGTTCTTGGCCAGGTATGTGTAGATTCTAGGAGTTAAAGTACCTTGTTTTCAGATATGGCAATGGGAAGGGCCAGAATATATATGTTGCCATCCTCACTTATTCTCATCATTATTTTGCGCAGTCCTCTTATGGCTTCTCACGGCAGCATGCATCAAATCAGGACGAGTTCAACTAGCAAAACGAGCAATCGAACTAGCCGAGACACGTCTGTTGAAGGATCATTGGCCCGAATATTATGATGGTAAGCTGGGCCGTTACATGGGGAAGCAGGCTCGAAAGAATCAAACATGGTCGGTCGCAGGATACTTGGTGGCTAAGATGATGCTGGAGGATCCCTCAAACTTGGGTATGATATCATTTGAGGAAGACAAACAGATGAAGCCACACATGAAAAGATCTGCTTCTTGGATGTGTTGATATTTGACAATATATTTTATCATTGTATGTTTTTCTATGAAGTTTTTAGTTTGAAAACTTAGCGACTGTTGCTATAAGAATGTATTGAATTTTGAAAAATTACAAGGTTTTTGAGAAATTAATGAAAGGTTGATTTATGGACACGATGTGCATAATATACTTCATAAAATATAATATAAATTTGACATGGCATCTGAAAAATGTTTTCCAGGAATTTAATTTGTTTCGATTACTTTGTCTCCAACAAAATTTATCAAAATTGTTCGTGATATACCAATTATTAAAATAATCGTTTGTTTTTTTATTCATATTTTTGCACAGTGTGCATGGTTACTGGTAGAATATTAAAGTAAAGTGTAGAATTTAAAGGGAAATTTTTTATTAAAGAAAAGAAAACAAATGGTTGGTTAACTGTGATTTTAATGAAAAATACGAAGTATTCAAAATTTATTAATGAAAATAAAAGAGAAAGGAAAAAAGAAATACAGTAGCCAATGCGAGAATGGAGGATCTTGTAAACCGAAGCTCTGTTCTGAGGGAGAGGGTAAAGGGCAGTACGAAGAAACCAATCAACGCCGCCACGAAGTGGCTAAAGAGGCAGCCGCCGAAAGCCAAGGTGTCATTGGCGGTGGGCGCCGCCGTCTCCACCATCTTCTTTCTCCGGCTCGTCGTGGAAGATCACGACAATCTCTTCATCGCCGCCGAGGTCGTTCACGCCATTGGCATTTCTCTCCTTATCTACAAGCTTACCCAAGAGAAAACATGCGCCGGTATTATTTTATGCTGCACCATTTTAGTTATTATTATTATTATTATATTGTTGAAGGAGATAATGAACAGACGAATAATGTATTTCTACTGTTCGGTATACTTCTGTGGTCTTAACTGCGTCGGAAATATTTATTTCCCCAAATGTAAACTACTACTAAATTCTGAATTAAATTGTGTTATATTCCATATAATGTGAAAATGGCTTAATTTTAAGTTCTTTGTTCTAATTGCTTTTCTCAAGTGACAAGATGATTCTGTATATTTTAGGTAGCTATTATGTTGTATGCGAATTAAAAATTGGATCTTTGGCAAGAATGTGGGTTGAGTTGTGGACTGAATGTATTTTTGTGGTGGAAATAGACATTCAAAAGGAAAAGGACATTTTTTTTTCTCATTTAAGGTAGGATGTCCCCTCCTTCCCCTTAACTTAGTCCACCCTGTATTCTTGAAACATCTAAGTTCTTCACTTCTTTGTCCAAAAAGAAATTATTTGTCCGTTTCCTTCATTTCCTATATTCATTTACGAATTATGCTCGTGGGACGTCAATTTTGGGATTTTAGTTTATTTTTTATCGACTGAATGGCCATAGCCTCAAAGTAACACTGATCCATGTCTTATGATGTGCTGTGTGTGTGTCGTGATATGTTTTTGCAGGCATTTTGTGCTTTGCCACTTTGTTTAGTTCTCAGCTCGTACATATTTTACTTCAGGTCTGTCACTCAAGTCCCAAGAGCTGACGGCTATGTTTTTAGCTGCTAGACTCTACTGCAGTCTAGTAATGGAATATGATATCCACACGCTGCTCGATCTTGCAACATTAGCAACTACCTCGTGGGTCATTTATGTGATTCGTTATAAATTGAATTCAAGTTACATGGATGACAAAGACACGTTTGCCCTTTATTACGTCGTGAGTCTTGGACTAGCTTTTTTCTTTTGCCTTCTTAAAGTATTATATTTGTGTCGTCCATTGAACCGGCTCTTGTTCGTGGTGTATACAATGATATTGTTTCTTTGCAAGGAGGACTTTTCCTCATTTTATTGTTCTTGTAGGTGATACCATGTGCTTTACTATCTGTTGCTATTCACCCATCGACTCAACATCATGTTATCAATCGCATTTTCTGGGCTTTTTGCGTGTACTTGGAGGCTGTTTCGGTCCTTCCTCAGCTTCATCTTATGCAAAACACAAAGGTTGAGAAGTTCTCATTACATTCTTAATATTTACCAAGATTCACATTTCGTTTCCTTCTGTAGATTGTTGAACCGTTCACTGCAAATTATGTATTTGCCCTCGGAGTTTCCAGGTTCTTGAGCTGTGCACATTGGGTTCTTCAGGTTTGATCATGCATAAAACTCGAGCTTTACATCCTTTGCTATAGACATGGACTTAAAACACATGTAAGACTGTTGTATTATGTTTGGTGTAAGGTATTGGATACAGGAGGACGATTGCTGACAGTGTTAGGCTATGGACTATGGCCTTCCATGGTTCTGGTATCAGAGATTGTCCAAACTTTTATACTGGCTGATTTCTGCTACTACTATGTTAAGAGGTTGGTTCCAAATGTTTTGATCGTAGCTGGGAAAAAGTACTTAATTTTTTTCCCCACGTAAACATTTGTCTTTGTTTTAATTGATTCAGTCTTGTTGGTGGACATCTTATGCTACGGCTCCCTTCCGGGGTGGTGTGAGTCTCCAATCTCCAGAGGCTAAGGCTCTGTTTTTTTTTTCTAACCTAGTTTTGTGAGTGATTTCATATAAAAATTTCCATGGACACTCATAATTGTAATACCTACTTTGATCTCAAGATTTTAGTGTTGGATCAATGTAAAGGAAATAGATTGGTGATACTCCAAATAATAGATTTAAATTGCCATTTCCTTTTGTATTCTATGTTGAATCACATCTTTCTTCAATTAAAGTTTATAAAAAAATTATAATTTTATTAGAGAAAAAGGTCAGCATACTTTATTTAAAACAAAATACAAAAGCAAGAACCGAAAATTGGTTTCATATTACCATATGATTATGTTTATAATTTGTTTATAACATATTTGTTTCAGAGGTTTCAAATGTCAAATGTCGTTTCGAAGTTGAGATCTTTCACACCGATAGTATAAGCCCATAATAATTTTCCAATACAGTCGAATGTATACTTACCAATCATGACTAAACTTGTGCCCAGGAGTTGGCGCACCTTCACGCCAAACTGCAGGGAATTGAGAAGCAATTATTACACTAAAAAATTCTCAATTTTCATCAAATCTTGTTAGGGACCACTTCATTTGGACAGAAAAAGAATACAAAAATTTATGTGAGACGGTATCACGGATCGTATTTTGTAAGACGAATCTTTTATTTAGGTCATTCATGAATAAATATTAATTTTTATGCTAAGATTATTATTTTTTATTGTGAATATCGGTAGTTTTAACCCGTCTCACAGATAAAGATTCGTGAGACCGTCTCACACAAGACCTACTCGAAAAAGAATTATTACACATTTATTTAGTATTTATGTTAACAAACCTTTATCCTTGTTCAATATATCAACCCCTAAAAATTATTGCTTTTGCATTTGTTGATTCATATCTAAAGATATTTGATGAAATCAATCAAACTCGCTCACGTCCAAGGAAATGAGTACACTTCTGAATTTTCACACGAAATTTCCCTACAAATATTGTAATTTGACTTTTTTTCCTACGCGCCTGCCACGTGGAGAAAATGCTATCTTGATCCAACGGCTCTCACGAACGCCTTAACGCATGCAGTCCGACCGATTTCACGGTGACGTCGTTTGGAGCAGTTAAAAACCATGGCTGGCCGTTATTAATTGCGATTTATTTTTTATTCTCAAATTCCGTCAGTTTGTTTCGCATTCCCGTCTGTTGAGATTTGAGGATGACTGCGGATTTGATTCCTCCCAGCTCTGCACACTCCACAGGGATTGTGATTTCCGGAGATTTTTACAATGATAGCCGTTGATTCTTGACTAATACGATATTCGAGACTGCTTTTTTTTTTTTCTCGTTGGATTGAAATAGGCTATTTGCAGATGAAAAACGGTAGCTTGAAATTCTCTGGGTTACTTGTTTTTCCATCGATCTTCAGTGGGTTTTTTAGCGTAGATGTTTTTATTTTGGATCCTTTAAGATTTTTTGAATCAACGAGTGTGTCTCTGAATTCTGTTTGGTTGTTATGGGTATTAGAAAGGAAAAGTTTTCCTCCGTTTTTGCCTTTTCGTTATCATTATGATCGACATCCTCTGTTATTCAAAGTTCCAAGAGAACTAAGTATTTTCCCTTTTTGTGAGACTCAGCTTAATCCACTCTGTATTCATTTTTGTAGCGTCCTGTGAACTCCTTGCATCTTAATTTCTTGGTGTGTGTGAATGTAGGAGACAGCAAACTCTGTGTGTGTGTGTGTGTGTGTGTGTGTGTGTGACAGAGAGAGTGTGTAAAGTGTGAGTGTGTGTGAGAGAGTCCTTTTATTGCGTGAAGAAGAACCCGATTCTCTGAACACCCTCTAATAAAAAGGACTACATCCGCATTTCTTTTTCCCCTAACTTTCCTAACAAACCTGCCCTCTCTTCTCCTTTTCTCTTTGAAGATTTCAGTCCCTCGCATTTTCTCCCTTTGTTTTCTGTCCATCTTTCATGAAAATTTGAGCTTTACTCTACTGTGCAGGCACTTTTCTGCAGAAAAAAGAGAATCTAAAGATCTGATGCATTTACTGAGTTGTATGGACTCAAATTCCGTCATCGAGAGCGGCTTTCAAGTAAATCCCCGTGTGTGCATATCTTTTTTTGTCACCTTTGTTAGAAATGGACAACACTAAATGACTGAGGGCCTGCACGAGAAGATAACCACCCATCCACAAGCATTTAGCATTCTTTTTGGTACGATCGTCAAATTCGTTGGCGAAAGTACGATCACATCCTCGATTTCGTGTTTAATTTACTGTTACTAGGCAACAAAAAGTCATGAATAATGGATTCTTGTCTTTATCTGCGTTGTATTTTCGTTTCTCGAGTCTACAATACTGAGGTTTTTATTATGCTACGTGTCGCATTATATTCTTTTTTCTATCCTTTTTCTTCTTTTGGGCTGTTGTTTGTGTTTTACGTGTTATCTTTTTCCTGTTAAAGTCATCTCCTTTTGTTCATTGGATAGTTCATTTTTGGTGGTTCAGATTAGGACAGGAATTTTTATGTTGCTGTTCAACTGAATTTGAATCGGAGAAGGAAAAGAGTGTGAAATGGGTTCTGTTGGATTTTGTGGTGAATCTGAACCTCAGCCTAGTACTAGTAATAGCAAGAAATTCAAGTTACCCAGAAAGGTAATGTCTTGACACATCATTAAATTTTATATATGGTTTTGTATAATTCCTTATTTTTGTCCAATCTTTATTTTTGCAGCTTCTGGATGAATGTTGTGCAGTTAATCATGCTGCAATTCCTAGGAAGCTACGGTCTGGTGTGTGACTTAATTTGTGATTAATTATTGTTTCGACTTCTTTTCATGCTCGTGTTAATTGGTTTCATTCGGAGACCACTGATTTAGTTGGGTTCTGCATGGTGGGTCTTCTGAGAAGTTTCCGGTTTCTTACTTGGTAGTGCAATTTGAAGTTTATTTTTTTTATTTTTAATGGCTTTTTTCCTTGGCATGTGAAATACTGTGTTGTTTATTTATCCCCATAGTTTTTTTTCGTATAATGTGTTGTTTTAAGTAGCAATGGAGTGGACTAAAATAGATTTTGGAATAAAAATTATAATTTTAGAAAAAATTATATATAATCGTTTTTTTCATAAAACCTCAACTGTCGTCGAGGTCGATCACGCTCCTCGTCCGTACCGAATCCGGCCTTGCTGAGAAGTGCAGTGTCATCAGTGAATGATCAATTCTTTAGTTTTCCTATAACCCCTTTTGAGTTGATTCTGTTTCCACGTCGCAGCCATCAAGAAACGAGGCCTTGACTCTATGCCAAATTCGAAGAAACAAAATCGGTTGTATGATGGAGTTGAAACAATCCGGAAAAGCGGGGCCAAGAAATCCAGACTGAATATGGTTATGCGTTGCCATATTTGAAACTTAACATGCATTGTACAGACCACTTGAGGATGAAAAATCGATTGAGAACTCAATGCAATTACTTTTGCAGAAACAAGGACATATCACTAAGGATGAGAAAGAAGTGGCTGAGACCTTGTATCTTTTAGCCAACATGTTCTATGATGCTATCAAGACTGATGAGAGAGGATTTGATGTTCACCCTTCGGAAACAAATTCTTCAATTGTACTAGAAACGGGGAGCACCACGACCGCAGCCCAAGGTTTGAATTGTTTCTTAGTTGTCGTCGTTTCCCTTTGTGATCTGAAAAAAGAGGCTCACATATCCCAACCTGGGTAAACAATTTGTTCTAATAATGACAACGGCATCATTTACTTAATGTCAATGGCATCTTTTTTTAACTCAGCACCCTTTAAGATGTTTCACATGGGAATTCCATTAAATTTATCCCCTCAGCTTTCTTGATTCCTATTTGTTATGCCATCTACATCCCACAAAGCACAGATGCTGGCAAAATTGCCGCAAGAGCAACCCTTGAAGCTCTCTGTCAAACTTCAAATTTGGAAGACTCAACATCAAAAATTGCTCCGTTAAAAACTTTTGACGATCCTCTGCTTTCCAAGCTCCACATTAGCAAGCAATATCCCATCCTCTTGGCTTCTGAAGATCGAACCAATTTAGTCACTAGTGCCAGGTAGATTACCAGTTCTTTCCTCCCATTACCTTCAATTTATGTGCCCTCAGTTTTGGTCTAATTTGTTATTTGATCATATAGCAAAACAAAAATATCTGCTCTAACTACTGTGCCAAGTGATCGGGGAATCACCATGGAACAGGTATGCCTCAAGAATTCCAACATGCGGATAATATTTTGTTGATTGATAGATAACATACTACAAGAAGATTCTCCAATATTTTCAGGTTGCTGCTCCAGGGATCCAAAATTGCCCCAGGGAGGACAAAAATAATGGTAAACTATTCAATTTAATGGGATTTTCTCATTTACTCACAAGACTAGTGTTCAAATGTGGAGGCTTTTTTTTGTATATTTATACTGAATGTGGATGTATGAACGAGTCACATGACCTACTGGTTTGCGAGGTAGATTTACTTCTTTGGCATTCAAGCTTGTCTTCAACAGTAACTCAGGGCACCGAGACTCTGGAATCCTGCCCACGGTCAGTAATTGTTGTTTCTTGGAACATATGTTGTCTTCTTCCTTGTCGAATAGATGTCATGATTCTTATTTTCTGATTTCAAGATCCTCCATTAACAAACTTCCTGCCTGGTTTGAGACTACAAATCATGTCATCCAGCATCCTACACCTGAAGAAAGTTTTACCAAGAATAAGGTAAGCCAGCTGCCAGCTCTGTTTTAAAATTAAGTAATTTAAAAAATATTACCTATGGGGGATCGACAAACTTATCTATGTATTCCTCCGATCTTTAACAAATCAGCACCATTTAGTTAAGGCTGAACCAATGAGGTTGCGGAGGAGATGTTCTGCCCATATTTACATCTGTCATTTGATCAAAGTCATGCAAGTATCAGACAGAAAGGAAGGATTACCGGGGACACTCTTTGAGCCAGGACCGCATATAAATATTGAGTATCAAAGAAATGGGATTGATCACACAAGTGGTCCTTTGTCTTTCAGCGTCAGTTCAATCCAAGATACCATTCTTTTGCATAAGAGTCTCTTTCAAGATCAGCAGCAGGCCTCAAAAATGCATGCCTCGTGTTCTCCACTTAAGCAGGTGAGTTCATTGGTGACACTGTCTGATAGACTGTTTGTTTGTCATGTATCTTGGACAATAAATTTTTTGCAGGGTTCAGATTTCTTATCTTTGGCTGGACACAGTGATGAGGTGCTGAAACAATTTCACTCGTCATACATGCAGTCACAAAATAACTTGGCTATGCTTTTACCACAGCCCCAGAATTGTTATTCAACATTCCATGAACGATCTCCGGCTGTGGCCACAAAGCAGGTGACTCGATTGTGTCCTCCATCTCTGTAGTCTCGCTATCAAATTTTCTTGGAACATTCTTTATTCACACGTCTTGCTTGTCCTTACCTGTTTTCGGCCTTGTAAACAAATGTAAAGCATAGCAGGGATTACCATAATATGACGATGTAAATGCAATCTTGATGACCATACTATCATCAAAAGTATTTTTACATGACACATGTAACCTCCAAATAAATGAAACAAGAAAATCCAGAATGATGTTTCCATCTGTCTCCATTATGGTTACTCAGCAGACAATAATTCTTGCCTCCATTATTCCTCAAAGCTCACTCTATTTACATTCTTGTCTTAAAGGTGAATTGATTCTCTGTTTCGTTGATTTTTTGAGACAGCTCCCCCCATTTCATAGCAGCCAAGTTGCGGCTCTATCGGCTCTATTTGCAGCTCAATCTCCTCCTGCTGGACTTCCCACCTCATATTCACAGGAAAGGGAAAATGGAGAAAGTGACTCGTCTTTCTTTGTTAACTGTGCTCAGGCTCGGCCGCTTTTCCCGCACTTGCATTCTTCACCTGGCTTAAATTATCAACAGTTTCCACAACAGCAGTTTAACTCAATCCATCCACCACTGTCACTCTCAAATGTGAAGGGACACGGCTTACGCCTCCCTTCAGGATTTGATAGAAACAGAGCAACATGCTATCCTGGTAATATGTCACAATTGCAAATATTCTGCAACCAGCAGCGTCTTTGAAGTAGATAAATTGGTGTCAATCAGACTTTTCAGTGGAACAGCTCATTGTTTGGCATGTGTACACTGATTGCGATCCTTGGAATATGGCTTGGGTAAGTCAGACCCGGGTATTATTTACTATTTGGTAATTTTGCATCTTCTTTTTGATGTCCTAACATAAATGAAGCATCGCTGACATTATCTTAGATTTACAGATTCTGTATGGAATTTAATTTCTGGGGACCTTATTATTTTATGAATTTTATGGGAGTTGATATTTACATTCTATTTCATGTTATCTACACTCTATTGTGTAAAATATGTGTCAAATTTATTTACAAATAGAGTGCAAATAACAAGAAATAGAGCGTAAATATATCTCTCTATATACATACACATTAATTGTGATGTCCGCGGACATTCTATTATTTACAACCTAGATCCTTTGTTGCGAATAATATAATCTCTTTAGGCTCATGAATGAGACACGTCTCTAAATACGCTTATCAAATGAGCACATTAATATCATTTGTCTACATTTATGAAACATAAATGGCTCCAATGGATTGACTTACAGTAACTTAAATTTTCCTCACCGACGGAAAATCATACAAAGCTAATCAAGTGAGTTCCCATATTCAACCAATGAAGTCCCCAATTAAAAAAAGATTGTCGTACAACATTCTTTACAAACAAAATAACAACGAGTTCAGATAAAGCAAGGAATAGGAGCACCGAAGGGGAGAATTACGGGATTGACTTTAAAATATTACAAAATAAGGCTTCATCGAGCTCATAAAACAATGCAGATTAGAAGAATCTTTATTCCTGCTTTTCCAATTCCCCCATTCTCTCTATGATTGCCTGAAGAAAAAAGGGAAAGAGAAACTAATTGCCATGTTCACAGATGATCTCATTTTCAATAAATATTACTTGGCAAAGCACAAACCTTTTGTACAATTGTATGAGCATGTTTAACATTCCATTTGAGTGTTTTAAGTCTACATGTGATTCATTTTTTATAAAATCATGACGGGGGAAACAATATTGCCCAAAACCATTTTCACGCGTTGGTTTAGGAAACATATGGGAGGTCTTGTACTTTAATCCACATCAATGAAGCTATCAACATGTTCTCCAACTTTTAAAAGGTGAGGGAAAATTATACCTTCTTGCTTGTTTCTTGGAGTTCCCCAGCAAGAATGAACTCGTCTAATATAAGGTAAACCTTGAAAAAACACAATAAACATCCCATCTAAGAATAACACAATTAATGAACGAAATACAACCATTCTACATGGCTTGGAACGTTAAAGATGTACATAGCGAGAAGATATACAAAGGGCAGTGATGTGGTAGTTTCCTATGATTCAAACTGAGAAACAATTTATGTGAGTTAACACTAGGATAGAGCAGTTCTAGGTCATAAATGACTGGTAGTATTTTGAGCAGCTAAGCCAAAGTTGATCCTGAGCTAAAAGTCAGCTCATAAAACTAGTCTGCATTCCAACCAGTAAAGGAAGCAGAATAAAATTTGAAAGAAACATACACGTAACAACTGACACTGATGGTACTTATTTACGAAACAGTCATGTACAAAAAGGGCTCATGCATGTGTGTAGTGTAATTGCACTTTTAAACAAGCATACGTTAGAAACATATGAGAGCTTTCTAGTGATTATAAAATCAAGAAATGCAACATACCTTGTGGAAGTTAAATACCAAATCTAGCTCGCAAACATTGCTGAAAAAATGATCCAATATCTCCACAAATAAGTGGATGCATTCCAGGTAAGCTAGCTCATTGTCGGTAATATCTACACACAATGAGAAAAATAATCCAGCATATCGCCTGTAGATAACCTTGTGGGTTCGGAACTGCAAGAGAAATTTTGTTGGATAGTGCATCATCATGTGTTGTGATGCCGAGATGAAGACAACCCAAACAATACAAATAAAACTATTGGAATGAAAAGCCATCCAGAAACCATACAAACAACTTGATCTTGTGATCACAGGAAAATATTGATCTCATATATGCGCTATTTGGGAATAAACATCAACACTACAAGGGTAAGAGGTTCTTTTATATATACCTAGGATTCAAAAAAGGACAACAGAATCAAAGCCCGCGATCAGCTAAAAAGGATAAACAAAAAACAGAAATCGCTCACCTCCACAAAATTGGTATGTTTGGGATCTCTATTGACAACCAATCGATGAACCTGCAATGCATAGAGTGAATACGGATTTAAGGAAACTTGCGTGAGAAATTCGACATGCTTAAATAAAAAAATTAAAAAAAATTACCTCGTACTCGACCTTATGCTTCTCGGATTCCTCGAGAGGTATGTAATATTTGGCCAGTCGAGTTTTTCCTTGCCTGTTCTGTAATATTATGAATCGGATCTGCAATATTCAATGAAAGAGACAACAAATTTCACAAAGGTAGACCCAAATTAGCAAACTTTCAACACGAAATCTGCAGAAATACAGTGAAACTGCTGATGCAAAAATATTGTAGTACCATTTTGAGGAGAATGATTGAGCCCCGCAGATCGCAATTTTGCAAAATTTAGCTTTGGCGGAAAAGAAATACAGTAGCCGACGGTAAAGCCAAGGAGCTCGATCCCCTTTGAGTTTATTTTCAAAATATTAAATTAAAATTAAAAATATAGCCATCTTCCATTTGGTTTATTTAAATATTATATTTACACAAATAAATCTAATAAATTTTAGAATTATAAACACACGTCAAATTTGTATTGATCTTATATTTTATATATTTAAATTTATATTTATCTTTTATTTTTAAAATATTAAATATAAAAAATTATAAACATCAAGGGAATATATTTAGTGTTAGAAGTTATTATATTTATTTATTATTGTAATATTTAAAAATAAAATTAGATTTTTTTATTATGACAAATCTCAAGTTAATTAAATATAATTAACCCTTAAAAATAAATATATACCAAATTAAATTTGTTGCTTATACATTTAATAGAAAAATGAGATTTGAAAGAAATAAAATGCAGAGAAATTTCCATGCATGGTATGAAGCATTGTAGAAATATGGATTATTCTATGTTATATTTGAAGTATTTCTCCATTTTTAATGTGTTTTGGTTCTAGAATCATTTATATATATGTCAATTTCTATAAAAATGTGAGAGACTCACATGATCTAATAATTTTAGAATAGATGGAGAAATAATCTCGGTATGACATAAAATAACCCGAAAATATCTAATGAGAATAGATAATTGACGGAATTAGATGAAATGGTTATGTTTTTCCTTTTTATAAAAAATTATTATTATTATTTAGTTTTAAGATTTTTTATTATTGTAAATAAACAAGAATAACAAAAACAATATTATTGTAATTTTGTTGTATCTTTTATTATGTATATATATACAATAATTGTTTAAGTGGTAGTAATAATAATAATTAAAATACAAAAAAATTTTAAAAATTATTGTTTGATGAACTATTAATATTATTGTTATCATAATTGTTTTGCATTGTTTTACTTATTACTATTACAATAATAATAATAATAGTTTTTGAAATAAAGAAATTATTATTATTGTGATCATTGTACTCTAAGCCATTAAATATAAATTTGATTATTTGAATTATTTATTAAGATCATTTAAATACATTTATTAAATAGTCAAATCAATCTTAAATTTTTTTTTAAATCAATATTCTTAATTTTATAACAATTATCTATATTTTAAAAAATGAAGATGGGTGTGAGGGTTCTACTTCTACCGCAGTTCTGCATCAATGCACTACAATACCTCTCCAATTTGAAGTAAAAATTTGGTGCTGGGTTGGAGTAGCAACCCTGCCCTATGCAGTGCAAGGTTCGTAATATACAATTAATTTGCTATCTCACAAAATAATTCAAACTTGAATCTCAATCATTTCGTTCAAGAACTCAATGTTCATACATTGAGTTTGTAGCAGCCAAAAGAGCAGCCCCTATCCCTGAACCATCCTTTGAGTGCTCTATCACTATATTTTTCGACGCTTCCACTCCTAAAAGCTCCGTCACAGCTTCTTGAAGATAGTTTCTATACTGAGGGTAATGCTCATACAGCCCTCCATCCATCGCCACAACCGTTCTTTTCCCAAAAATGACCCCTTTCGTATCCCCCTCCATTTTCTGTAAAATCCCCACGATTCCTGCGCCCGCTAGACGCCCACCACGCTTTGCAATAGTGTCGCACACGTCCATCACAATCTTTCTTGAACTCGGGTTTGAGTTCACCTAACATCGAGTCATAAAATATCATAATGACAGAGTAAATGAATTCGTGAATGAAATTTTAAGTACTTTGAATTTACCCCTGACACTTCATGTAGAATTGATCCGACGACTTCAAAATCTTTGGAAGAATCTTGTTGTATTGCGCATATATCTGGTGTCCTAAAACAATGAAGTTTCCAGCATGTCAAGGACGAAAGTGCAAATGATATGAGCCTGTGTTTATACATACTTTTCTATGCAGTTTGATCTATTACCAAAGTGTTACCTGAGAGAATACGGGGTCTGTAGTTTTTCGGGAACAGATTCACCGAATATTCTGTCTTCTTTAGCCATTTTAAGCAGCACCCTTCTGGCGATTTCTCCAAGATACATACCAGAAATCGTTTTCTCAAATATCTGTTTCCATTATAAATCGACATTTTAAATCCGAGCCGCATCTACAAAGAGTGGAATCAAGAACAAAAAGTACTACCTGTTCCCCAGGGTTGATGCTTTCAGCATCCATCTCTCTGTCAAACTCAGTCAGGGGAATCCCATTTGCGAATGCTCCCCACTCCGTGTTCACGATCTAAAAAGTTCGAATTTAAACATTCTATAGATAAATCTGGGGAATCCAACTCATAGTAAAATGGTAAAAAAAAATGCACCAACCATGCTTCCAGATTTTGAGTTAGGATCAAGCAGCAGCTTGGGAATAGCTTCGACGCGTTCCACATAACAAGCATTTGTTCCGGTCCCTAGAATCACTGCAACCATGACATCATCGTCCCAGTATCTAGCTCCGGCCAACGTCCCAACCGTATCATTAACCTAGCTTAACAACATTAAAAAAATTCGAAGGCACAAGAACAATGAGCCACATTCTGATAATTTTGATCCATAAGAAAAGAATATTGCTCAACGATCGAACAAGAATGTACCAAGGCGGATACTCGCATATTCATACCCAATCTTTCCATTGCTTCATTCAGGCATGAAACCACATCTTTTCCTGCCTGTGGAACAGTTTTTACACGTTTAAGGCTGTAAAGTAATGTGTCGAGCAAAGTGCCAATAGAGTGGTAAATATAAATATACACTTAACAGTTCCAGAAACGGCAAATCCCTTTGTCCATTTTATGAGGATGCCTGAATCAATTGAAGTCTGCTTCACTGGGAAAGAAAACGTGAATCCCAATTCTCTTGTTCTCCCCATTTGATCAAAAAGAAACTTTCCAGCTTCTTCATTGGCAAATTTTGCGAGCCCAGAAGCGATGAAGTCGAAAAGCTCCTTAAAAACGCGAGAACGAAAATGTAAGCATGATGAGTGTAGACAAGAATTCATCAAGATTTTGTCTTTGTTACCTCGGAGGTTCCGAACATCAATTCGGATGGAATGGAAACTTGCTCGAATTCAGTAGCCACCACTCTTTCACTTTTTCCTCCTAATTGCACTCTTAGAACTCGAAAATTTGTACCGCCAAGATCCAATGCATAGAACAATCCCTTTTCATTCCTTCAAATGTATACCGACCAAACGCATCGACTTCAATTTTTGATCATATTGCCACTGGGAATGCATGATTTTTTTTTATGATTGAGCAACCAAGTTAATAGCTGAAGTTCGATGACATGATTTATACGTTTTAATATTTCATTAATTAATAAATTAAGAATATTGATTTATACCCGTATGAGTTTTGAATTGACTTTTTAAATTGCATTATTAAATGAGGTATCTATAGCATTTTTCTTAAAATAAGAAAATTGTTTTGTTTTAGAGACTATTAGTTATACCACTCATTTATTAAATTTCATATATATCTCAAAATTAACCCAAATAATTAAATATTTTAACATTATTATAATCAGATAGTTAATTTTACAACTGAATGATTAAAAAAACACACTAATTTAAATAAAAAGTTGATTGAAATTAATTTTATTAATCGTGTTATAATTCTAGAATATTAGTAAAAATATATACTAATTGTGATATTTTAAAAAATAACCAGCAGTAACATATATAGTTGATGGTACAAGGAGAAAAACAATATGATTACTTATAATGAGATGGGTTGAATAAGTTATATATGCATGGTTGAAGGGAGCAAAGCGATGTTATTAATCACTTGATTTAAAAAAATTATTTGGGCAGTGATCATAAATTAACGTGTAAATGAAATCACAAAAATATTTTTGTGAAATAGTCTCATATGTTAATTTTATATGAGAGATATTTTATATGAATCACTCGTGAAAAAATATACTTTTTATGTCAAAGTACAACTTTTTATTTTAAATATGAACATACATGGTTTACAGGCCCATCTTACGAATTACTATCTCACAAATACTTACTCGAATGAAATGAACCTTATTTATCTCACATGTGCATAAATTATTATTTCACCTTATTAAAATTTTAAAATCCTCCGGTATTTTCGAATTTAGGATGTAATGTTTAATACCTAGCTACGTTTTAACATGCCACGATCAAGAAAATCAAAAGCGAGAGGGTAAAAGGCATACCCAGTGGGCAGAGCATCGACATAGCTGAGAATCATCTTGAGATCACTCCCTCCATCCGCCGCAAGCCCATCCCGCATGTCAGCTGCCATGGCGTCTGACACGTGGCGCAACACGGGCAAAGGGGTGGCGCAGTCTCTCTGTAGCTTGGTTAAAATGGGATGCGCCGAGATGGTGCTGGATCGGACGGCGGTCATTACAACTCTGGGCCGTGGGGCGCGCCTCGGTGATCGAGCGGGGTGGAATGATCTGACGGCTGCTATGGTGGTCATGACCGACATTGTTGAAATGTGGGTGAGAATCAGATCAAGAAATGCGTGAGGTGGGAAGAAGAAAAAGGTTTTAATAATCGGGAAGAAAATGTGAAGCTTTATGGGGTTTAAGACCCACCACCTTAATTATTTCTTGATGGTATCTGTGGAACAGTATATAATCTTTCAAACAAAATAAGATAAATAGAAAAGGGAATAAAGATTAAAGATCAGAGACATTGGAAGTTAAAGTGTTATCAACGAGATGCCGTTAGAGAACAAGAACTTTGTAAGGTGGTGACAGGTCGGGCGGAGAAGACTATGTTAACTAGCACATTTGCATTGTTTCTTGGTTTTTTTTTATCAGAATATATTGTGCTATATTTGACTGAATTTAAAAATTCATAATTTATTAAATTTAATATACATGATAAGTCTTATGTATATTTAATATATTTGGTTCTTTTAGGTGTTCTCAAGAATCTATGTCCATGAAAATTAATATTTTTGACATAAAAAATAATTTAAGGGTTGATACCAACAAATTTAACTATCTAATTGAGAAAATTCACATTTTTAAATTAGTAAGGATAATATTTTTATTTTAAAAATATTTGAAGTTTATGAATATTTTTATTTGGACGAAAATCGGGATAATGTTTTGTAAACCGTTGGACTCGGGACAAGTATTATTGGGCCCAAGTGTTATTTAAATTTGGAACAACGCGCAGTTTTGAATTTTACTAAGACCAGATATGGGTCGGACTACTTTATTTAGTTTAACTTAGCCCACCACGACTCCTATGTCGTAATAAATTTTTGTACAATTCATCTGGAAAACAATAGTGTGATTGTTGAAAAATTATTTAAAAATGTGTTAAATATTTGTGTTGAAAATGTGAATGTTGAATGTTGAAAATTAGGTAAAATTAGGTGTTGAATATTGAAAATTAGTGTGTGATGATGTAGGTAATGATGTATTTTATTTTTGGATTATTTGTAAAAATTTTCTATAAATAGATCTCTCATTTGTGAAGAAAATCACAATTGAGTTGAGAGAAAAATATTATAAAGTGTGTAGTGTGATAATTTTGAGAGTTTGAGATTTTTACTTTTTTACCGTAAATTTTTACTTTTTCACAACACGTTATCAGCACGAAGCTCTAAAAGTCCTCCATATTTTTCCAAGCTCCGAACAGAAGAAAAAGGTAACAAAAGTAATAATATTTATTTTACTGTTATTTATTTATTGTTTATATATGTAATATATAATATAATGTTATTGTTAGAAATAATAAAAATAATTTTTTCAAAAACTTGTTATAAATCCTGGGAGGATGTTAAGACGACATCCCACACTCCCGGTAAGGGATACGACAAGTATAAAAGCCTATAAGGTTTTTTAAACAAAATAACTTATGACACCTAATTATAATAATGTGATATGATATACATAATTATTTAAATATGACTAATATTATATACACCATATTATTACCATAAAATTATACAAATACATACATTTATTTTCTTATACACCAACGGTAATAAACGGTAACAAAACGGCTAGTTTTTGCTCTATAAATACAATCTCACAAATACATTCAATCACTCCAACTTTCTCTTCTTCTCTAAAAATTATTCTTCATCAAATTTTCGAAGAAAAAAAGAAGATGGCTTTCACGAGGTTATTTTTAATTATTTTGGTTATCATACTCACCAGTCTTGTATTTATCGGAGAATATCCTCCTCGTGTGTTTTCTTTATTTTTACGAATACTTGTACTTGTTGTTTATCCATTACTTTGTATTGCAATATTCATTAACTAATAAAATGCATCGTAATTTTTAGTACCACCATGGCAAACTTGGCAAAGCTCGAATTCATCGCTCTTGATATTACTGGGAAAAACTATATGCCATGGACTCTTGATGTAGAAATGCATCTTGAGTCATTGGGTCTAAGCGAGACCATTAAAGAAAATGGTATATCTTCATCACAAGAAAAAGCAAAAGCTATAATATTTTTACGACGACACCTTGATGAAGGTTTAAAATGTGAATATCTCATCGAAAAAGATCCCATGGCTCTGTGGAAAGGATTAAAAGAGAGATTTGAACATATAAGGGAAGTTATACTTCCGACCGCCCGTGATGAATGGAATATGTTAAGATTCCAAGACTTTAAAAAAGTCAGTGATTACAATTCAGCGATGTATAGAATAATCTCGCAGTTAAAATTTTGTGGACATGAGGTTACAGAATCGGAAATGCTTGAAAAAACATTTTCCACGTTTCACGCATCAAATATAACACTACAGCAACAATATAGAGTGCGTGGATTTGCGAGATATTCTGAACTCATCGCCTGTCTTCTTGTGGCGGAAAAGAACAACGAGCTATTAATGAGAAATCATCAGTCCCGACCCACTGGATCAACAGCATTTCCAGAAGTAAATGCTGTAAGTAAAAATGAATTTAAACCTGGAAACCAAAATCAAATTCAAAGACAAAGTTTTGGTCGAGGTCGAGGTCGAGGTCGAGGTCGTGGACGTGGACGTGGACGAGGAAGTGGTCGTGGTCGTGGACGCGGCCGTGGTTTTGAAAATAATCGAGATAGTTATTTCTATAACTCATCTCAAAATAACGTCCCAAACCATCCACAGAAAAGGCATCAAGAAAACATGAGTGTTAATGAAAATCACTCGAAAAGATTTGAAAGTTCTTGTTTCAGATGCGGTACTCCAGGACATTGGTCTCGTATTTGTCGAGCCCCTGAGCATCTTTGCAAACTTTATAAAGAATCGATAAAGGGGAAAGAAAAGGAGACCAACTTCACTGAGCGAAGTGACCGTTTGAGTGATTCAACTCATTTTGATGCTGCTGATTTTATGAATGATTTCTCTGGAAATGATCAATATGTTGGTGGGATAGAAATGAACAATATTGATGCTGCAGATTTTCTCAATGATTTCTCTGAAAATGAACAATATAGTGGTAGAATATAAATGTACAATAATTTATTTTTCATGTATTTATATGATAATGTTTTATTGTACAATTATGATATGTGTTATATTTAAATATGTATTGTCATTAATTTTTTTTCATTGCATATTTTTTGAAGTTCAAATATGGAAAATGCTATGAGCAAAGCTGAAGTTTGCATACCCGATAGTGGTACAACGCACACTATCCTCCGAGATAAAAGATATTTCTTGGAACTAAAACCAACAAAAACAACGGTGAATACAATATCAGGTCCTGTAGACTTGATTAAAGGATGTGGTAAAGCACAATTTTTGTTACCTAATGGTACAAAATTTTTGATCAATGATGCTTTATATTCACCACAATCGAAAAGAAATTTGTTGAGTTTTAATGATATATATTCCCATGGGTATGATACTCAAACAATGAATGAAGGGAATGAGAAATATATGTGTCTTACCACATATAAATCAGGAAAGAAATATGTGATTGAAAAACTACCAATGCTCCCTACTGGATTGCATTATACACATATACGTCCCATTGAATCAAACATGGTAATTGATAATTCTTCAATATTAACCAATTGGCATGATCGATTAGGACATCCTGGTTCAACAATGATGCGAAGAATTATAGAAAATACACATGGTCATCCATTGAAAGACCAGAAGATCTTTCAGAATAATAAGTTTCAATGTAAAGCATGTTCTCTTGGAAAACTTATTATAAGACCATCACCAGCCAAAATCCAAACTGAATCACCAATGTTTCTTGAACGTATTCAGGGTGATATTTGTGGACCAATCCATCCACCATGTGGACCATTCAGATACTTTATGGTATTGATTGATGCCTCCAGCAGATGGTCACATGTATGTTTATTGTCAACTCGAAATGTTGCATTTGCAAGATTACTTGCTCAAATAATAAAATTGAGGAATCAATTTCCCGATTATACAATCAAGAAAATTAGACTTGATAATGCTGGTGAATTTACTTCCCAGACTTTCAATGATTATTGTATGTCTATGGGAATCATTGTTGAGCATCCTGTTGCTCATGTACATACTCAAAATGGATTGGCTGAATCATTGATTAAACGTCTGCAAATGATTGCTAGACCAATGATTATGAAAACAAAGCTCCCTATTTCTATATGGGGACATGCAATTTTACATGCTGCTTCATTAATTCGCATCAGACCAAGTGCATATCATAAATACTCCCCATTGCAGCTTGCATTTGGTAAAGAACCAGACATTTCTCATCTGAGAATTTTTGGATGTATGGTGTATGTGCCTATTGCACCACCTCAACGAAAGAAAATGGGACCTCAAAGAAAGATTGGAATTTATATTGGTTATGATAGTCCATCGATCATTCGATATCTTGAACCACAGACAGGCGACGTGTTCACAGCACGTTTTGCTGATTGTCATTTTAATGAGGAAATCTTCCCAATGTTAGGGGGAGAACAGAAACATACCGAAAAAGAAATTACATGGTATGTATCATCATTGTTACATCTGGATCCAAGAACAAAACAATGTGAAAAAGATGTACAGCAAATTGTGCACTTGCAAAGAATAGCAAATCAAATACCAGATGCATTTGCAGACACAAAAGGGGTAACTAAATCATATATACATGCTGCAAATGCCCCTGCTCGAATTGAAATTCCGAAGAAACAAATTGAAGATAGTCATGATGTCATTAAACGCCTGAAGCGTGGAAGGCCAGTTGGTTCCAAGGATAAAAATCCTCGAAAAAGAAAATTCATAGAGAAACACAATGATCACAAAATAGAGAATGATGTTCCTGAAGAAACACATAATGATCACAAAATAGAGAATGATGTTCCTGAAGAAACACATGATGATGAAAATGTTTTGTCAGAACCACAAACTGACGAGAATCATGAAATCTCTATCAATTATATTAATACTGGAAAAATATGGAACCGAAAAGATATAGAAGAAATTGATGATATATTTTCTTATAATGTGGCAATCGACATCATAAATGATAATGAAGATCATGAACCAAAATCTTTTGGTGAATGTAAAAATCGGCAGGATTGGATAAAATGGAAAGATGCCATCCAGGTTGAATTGGATTCGCTAAATAAACGTAATGTTTTTGGACCTATAGTCCTTACACCTGAAGGTGTAAAACCTGTTGGATACAAATGGGTTTTTATTCGAAAGCGAAATGAGAAAAATGAAATAGTAAGATATAAAGCTCGACTTGTTGCACAAGGTTTTTCTCAAAGGCCTGGAATTGATTATGAAGAAACGTATTCTCCCGTGATGGATGCAATTACGTTTCGGTATTTGATTAGCTTGGCAGTATCTGAAAATTTAGAAATGCGTCTTATGGATGTTGTTACAGCTTACTTATATGGATCACTTGATAGTAATATATATATGAAAATCCCTGAAGGATTTAAGATGCCTGAAGCACAAAGTTCAAAACCCAGAGAATGTTATTCTGTGAAATTACAAAGATCATTATATGGGTTAAAGCAATCTGGCCGAATGTGGTATAATCGGCTAAGTGATCATTTGATGAAAAAGGGATATGTAAATAATTCAATATGCCCTTGTGTTTTCATTAAGAAAACAACATCCGGATGCGTAATTATTGCTGTATATGTTGATGATTTAAACATCATTGGAACGAATAATGAAATTCTTGAAGTTGTGTCATACTTGAAGGAAGAATTTGAAATGAAGGATCTTGGAAAAACCAAGTATTGTCTGGGTTTACAAATTGAACAAAAAGAATGTGGAATATTTGTTCACCAGAAAAATTATACAGAAAAGATCCTTAAACGTTTTAATATGGATAAATCAAATCCCTTAAGTACTCCAAAGGTTGTTAGATCATTAAACATAGAAAAGGATCCATTCCGTCCATGTGAAGATGATGAAGATATTCTTGGTCCAGAAGTACCATATCTAAGTGCTATCGGTGCCCTTATGTATCTTACAAATTGTACAAGGCCTGATATATCTTTTGCCGTAAATTTATTGGCAAGATTTAGCACATATCCAACAAAGAGACACTGGAACGGAATTAAACATATATTCCGTTATCTACGAGGAACGACAGACTTGGGACTTTTGTATTCAAAAGATGCTAATCCAAGTATAATTGGTTATGCCGATGCTGGATACTTATCTGATCCACACAAGGCACGTTCTCAAACTGGATATGTATTTACTCGTGGAGGCACTGCAATTTCTTGGCGTTCACAGAAACAAACACTTGTAACAACTTCATCAAATCATGCCGAGATTATTGCACTACATGAAGCAAGCCGTGAATGTGTGTGGTTAAAATCAATGACTCAACATATCCAAATCTCATGCGGATTATCATTCGACGAGAAGCCTGTGATACTATATGAAGATAATGCTGCATGTGTTGCTCAAATGAAAGAAGGATACATAAAAAGCGACAGAACTAAACATATTCCTCCTAAGTTCTTCGCATTCACCAAGGAGCTTGAGAAGAATAAATGTATTGATGTTCGTCACATTCAATCAAGTGAAAACTCATCAGATCTCTTCACAAAGGCACTTCCTACGACAATATTCAGAAAGCACATATATAATATTGGGATGCGCAATCTACGAAATTTGTGAAGAATTGTTCGTGTCAACATGAGGGGGAGTTTACGTTACTGCACTCTTTTTCCCTTACTATGGTTTTTATCCAAATGGGTTTTTGCTAGTAAGGTTTTTAACGAGGCAGTATAAAAACACGTAATGTATACAATCATTATGATCATCATCACAAGGGAGAGTGTTGAAAAATTATTTAAAAATGTGTTAAATATTTGTGTTGAAAATGTGAATGTTGAATGTTGAAAATTAGGTAAAATTAGGTGTTGAATATTGAAAATTAGTGTGTGATGATGTAGGTAATGATGTATTTTATTTTTGGATTATTTGTAAAAATTTTCTATAAATAGATCTCTCATTTGTGAAGAAAATCACAATTGAGTTGAGAGAAAAAATATTATAAAGTGTGTAGTGTGAAAATTAGGTAAAATTAGATGCTACTCAATTTTTTTTATAGTAGTTTGAAATTTATCTTCTACCTCATCATTTTTTAGTTGGAAAAAATTTACGTTTTTATTCTGAAACGGAATGAAACTTCCGTTTTAGTAGTCAATTTGTATATTAGTTTTAGTACATTAACTTGTATTTTTTTTTATTTCAGTACTCCTTTTGCCGGAAACTTCATCTACACAAATATAAATTCATCAAAACAATCAAATAAATTTAAAATTCATAGCTTCAAATCTTTCAATCCAAACGCAACATCAAAGCTATCAGAGTATGAAAGTTATCCGAAGATGCTATTTTACCTTAAGAGCTTGGGAATGTGTAAGTAAGCAAGTTCTAATAAGTACAATTGTCAATATTTATAATCTTAAATATTACTTAGATATTTAAGTAGTGCTTGTAAATGTTTAGTGAGAATGATTATGCATGTTTTTTTACAAAATTGTGAATCAGGCCATGCAACATCAACAAAGTTTCCAACTCTTCTAAAAAATGAAGTGATGATCTATTAGCTATACGTACACATATTATGAAACAAGATGAGGTTCGAACGTGAAGACCAAACTCAGAAAAATACTCAGATTTTTTTATATCAATAATTTCAATGCATAGCTCGATATATTAAATATACTTCCGAAGAAATTAGCGAAGTCTTTGGCTGGAATTAGACCGACGACGAAGTAAAACAACGTCTTCTACATCATCGATTTCGTAAAGTGCATAAGTAATAGCTTATATATAACTGCATAGTTTATATAGAATGACGAAGTAAATGTGTTTTATAACTTCAAAAGTTTTGTATTTTTGTGAAGTAATTTATACGAATGACTTAGGTGTTATGGAACTAAATTAGCGACGGTCTCCACTTAGTGACGGTTTTGGAAAGGTAGATTGTCGCTAATTAGCGACGGTTTTATGAATTCCCGTCGCTAATTAGCGACTGTTATATGAAATACAGTCGCTAAGTAGCGACCCTTTATACCTAATTAGCGACAGTATTTATAAAATCGTCGCTAACTAGCGACGGTAATTCATAAAACTGTCGCTAATTATATTATGTTTTAAATTTTTTTTTAAATTTTATAATTATTCCTACATATTTTTAAATAATATCCTCAACACATCTAAATATCATATTTTAAATTTGTAAATAATTTATAAAACAATTTAACCTTACGATAAAATAAGCTAACAACAAAATTTAATTTTGATCATAAATTAAAAATTGAAATTAAAAAATATAATCTAAATCGAAATTAAAACCGCCCGAGAGAAAAATGGAAGTAGATATGAAATGGTAGAAAGAATAAGCCACGGAAGCGTGTATTTATAGGCAATTTGCGACGGAAATTTATAAATTGTCGCTATTAACGACGGGTTAATAAATATGTCGCTAATTAGCGACGGGTTTTACAACTGTTGCCAATTTATTTAGCGACAGATAGTTTAAATCGTCGCTATTTGCGACGGTTTGAACAAAAACGTTGCTAATTAGCGACAATTTATAAAACTGTCGCCAATTTATTTAGTGACAGAGTGTTTACACCGTCGCTATTAGCGACGGTTAGAACAAAACCGTTGCTAATTAGCGACAGTTTATACAACCGTCATCGATTTATTTAGCGACGGATGTTTTAAATCGTCGTTAATAGCGACAGTTTACATCTTTTTTTTTCGTCAGTTTTGTTACTTCACAATTTACATTTAATGACGAAGTAGTAAATTTAAAAGACTTCATTTTTTTGTGTTGTAGTGAAGTATTTAATAGAGAACGACTTCACAATTATTGATTTTGTGGTGAAGTAAATTCTTTCTTTAACTTCGACACAATTTTAATATGACGAGTTAATTTGTATTTTATTACTTCATCATTTAAGGAAAATTAATTAAAATTATGGTTCATTTTTTTACTTCACTAAATATAAATTAAAATTTTTTTTAACTTTTCACTTCATCAAAACTAGTATGTCGAAGTAAAATATTATAAAAAATTAGAAGTGAAGCCTGTGTTTTCTAAATTGTGAAGTTAAAAATAATGTTTTACTTCGCTGATGTTATTACCGAAGTTGATTGATATATACTACTTCATAATCAACGAAGTAACAAGTGACGAAGTAAAATTCAAAAATTCTACTAGTGGCCGGATGTTACCCGTCGCAATGTGCGATGGTATAATTCAAGACCGCCGCAATATTTCGCGCCAGTTTTCATAGCCGTCGCTATTGGCGACAAAAAATTTTCAAAACTGTCGCCAATAGCGACGGTTATTTATAAACCGTCGCCGCACAAGAATGGTTAAAAAACCGTCGCAATTGGCGACGGGTTTCAAAACCCGTTGCCATTTGCGACAGTTTAATAAAACTGTCGCCGATCTAGATCGGCGACGGGCTTCTCATAAACCGTCGCTATTGGCAACGGTTGCATTTAAAACCGTCGCTAATAGCCACGGTTTTGCAAAGACTGTCGCTATGATTCTATAAATGCCTGAGGTTCGCGAAAATTTGCTTAAGCGATTTTCGCCTTTCTTCTCTGGTAGTAGCGAAACTCTTATCAATTTTTTCGAAGTTTCGGTTTTTTAACTTTGTACTAACATTTTTTCTTATTTATTTCGTAGATTTGCTTGTTGGTGTGATCTTCCAGCGTTACGTGGATCTGCATATTAGGTTTTTAAAGCGTTTTCTTTACAAAAAATTTAATATTTAATTTTAATTTTTGCGTAGAAACATTTATAAATTTTAACGTAGTGGTTATATTATACAAACCGTTGGTTCATTAAGCTACGATTTTTTCAAAAACCTGCGCGGGCAGAGCCCAACAGATTTCAAGTCTGTCTCCTTAACCACTCGTACATATCAACTTCTTTTGCAACTATTAATACTATACAATATTTATATTATAATTACCTATATTTTTTCTAGGTTTTAACAGTTCTCATCTTCTGTCGCAGCGAAAACCAGAAATCCTAACACAAGTTAAGAATCAGACCACTAAACAGATCAATAGGGATGTTGTATATTATAGGATTAGGTTTAGGGGACGAGAAAGACATCACCTTGAGAGGGCTTGAAGCAATAAATAAATGTAGCAAAGTGTACATGGAAGCATATACTTCTCTTCTCTCATTCGGTCTCTCCTCCGATGGCCTCTCAACTCTGGTGGGTCCTCTTTTTTTGATTTAATTGAGTTTTTGTGCAATAAAGTTTGAATCTTTGGAGTATCCGCAGGAAAATTTTTATGGAAGATCGATTACAGTCGCGGATAGGGAAATGGTAGAGGAAAAGGCGGATGTTATGCTGTTAGAAGCTCAGTCTTCTGATGTGGCGTTTTTGGTGGTTGGTGATCCTTTTGGGTAATTAATTTTAGATTGATTGATTGATTTTTTTTTTTCAAATTGTCCGTGAATTCTTGTTGCTGTTGCAAACCTTTTCTGGATGTCTTTATCCCTGTCAAGACTGGAAATTAATGAGTTCTAGATAAAAGTTGCGTCCGGGTAACCTACATTGGCAGTGCTGAAATATATTGATTGTTGTTGTGAAATTTCATGCAGCGCGACAACTCATACCGATCTTGTGGTTCGAGCCAAGAAGTTGGAGGTGGATGTTAAGGTGGTGCACAATGCATCGGTGATGAATGCTATAGGAGTATGTGGTCTACAGCTCTATCGGTATGGGGAGACAGTTTCCATACCCTTTTTCACTGATACCTGGAGGCCTGATAGTTTTTACGAGAAAATTAAAAGAAATCGAACACTTGGTTTGCATACTCTCTGCTTATTAGGTACACTTAATAGTATTGTGTTGCTGTTGTGCATAAAATTTATAGCTTGTGAAATTGATCGGATGCTCTATTTTCTAGAAAAAAGGATTATGGTCTTGTGTTCTTAAATGTGTAAAACTCAATACCATTTTGTGAATATTTGCAGATATTCGAGTGAAGGAACCATCCCTAGAATCATTATGCAGGTTAGAGATACATTAAATTCGTTCCCTACTAAAAGAAGATACATTTTTTTATATGCATTTCTATGTTCTTTCATAGCACAAATTTGCATGCAATCATTATCCAGCTGGATTGTCATATACTTCTATCTCTGATTATATTTCAGAGGTAAAAAAGTGTACGAGCCACCGAGGTTTATGACTATAAACACTGCAATTGAACAGCTCTTGGAGGTGGGGCAAAATCACCAAGAATGTGGTATGTTCTCCAACACTTGCTACATTCTCTTTTTACTTCCTGTGAATTTGACGAATCACTTCTTTGAATAATTTAATCTGGTAATATTTCGGTCTCCAATTGCAGTGTATAATGAAGACACTTCTTGTGTTGGATTAGCACGAGTGGGCTGCGAAGATCAGGTTATAGTTGCAGGATCCATGAAACAACTTTTGACTCAAGATTTTGGGCCTCCTTTACATTGCCTTGTCATAGTAGGAGAAACTCATCCATTGGAAGAAGAAATGCTCGAATTCTACAGAGTCAACAAAAATTTGAAGCAAACTTAACTTTTTGGCAGCAATGGTGGTATATTTTGTTGCACACATGTTATCGTTGTTTTACTGTACGTATCAGACGTGTAACACCCCCCCCTCCCCGTTCGGGTAAGGGTTTCCCGACAACCATTTTTATTTACGGTATGGAATGGATCTGCGCCAAAAGGAGGATATAAAAATTTTAAGCGGATTATTGTTTTCTTTCCCCTTATTATTTGGTTGGAAACGACTTTTTGGTTCTTTTTTTTAGGAATTCTGAATCATACATACTTTTCCAAATATTCGACTGTTATCTTCATTATATGACCACATTTCGATCGGTTTATGTTATTAAATGTTGGTTCCACATCAAATATAAGGATCCAATCCAGTTGTCCCATTTAATTGTCTTGTGGTTTTTGGCATTGTGGGCTTGCTTTTGTCATCCCAAAAAGAAGCCAAAAGGAAAGAACAATGTGCGGTAAAGTGGTTTACACTTATGTTTTTCCGGAAGCCCAATGGGCCAGCTCAAGAGTATTAGTGAAAGGAATTAATCTCAATCACACACAAACCGAACAAGTCTGTATGGGCCAAGGGAAGAAGTCCAGAACCAGAAACATGCATTCGTAAAGTTGAAAGCCCATCTCCAAGAAATAAGAAGAGATGAGAGATGTTGATAAATATAGCGTGTGTATGTGTTCGTACCGTTGTTCTGTGAGAGTCAAAGTTTGTGTGTTGAGCGGTTCCTCTTGTTGAGTATTTTCTCTGCTCTTGTTATCAAGAAAGAGTGAGCTGTGTAGAAGTTTATTCATTGTAAACCATTCCCAAATTTGAGTTCTTAGTGGAACGATCTCTGATCAAGTGGATGTAAGACTCGTTATAGTCCGAACCACTATAACTAGGTGTTGAGTTTCTCTTTACAGTGCTTTGATTATTGTTATTCGTTGAGTCTTGCGTAATCTGTTATAACAAACTGGTATCGGAGCTCGGTTTACGAGAAGACAATGGGTTCAACAAGATTTGATATCGAAAAATTCACGGGCAAGAATGA
This sequence comes from Primulina huaijiensis, assembly GCF_012295235.1. Classification (NCBI taxonomy): domain Eukaryota; kingdom Viridiplantae; phylum Streptophyta; class Magnoliopsida; order Lamiales; family Gesneriaceae; genus Primulina; species Primulina huaijiensis. The sequence continues at coordinate 21,437,869 of NC_133313.1, forward strand.
TTTTGGGTTATGGCATTTGAAGATGAGAGCTCTGCTCGTTCAACAAGGATTTGAAGATGCACTTCTTGGGGAAGAAAATTTGCCTTCTCAAAGATTCAGAGAAGAAAGATCTGTTGGCTAAAGCCCATGTGCATTGATTCTAAGCCTAGTGATAGGGTCCTGCGTTAAGTATCTAAGGAGAGGACTGCGGTTGCAATTTGGGCCAAATTAAAGCAACTCCATATGAACAAGTCACTGCCAAATAGGCACTTTTTGAAACAGAAGCTGTATACCTTCAAGATACATAATTCGAGATCGATTGAAGATCGTGTGGATGAGTTTAACAAGATCATACTGGACCTGAAAAATATCGATATCAAGATCGATGTTGAAGATCAAGCTCTGTTGATGCTACAGTCTCTTCCCGATAATAGTGAGAATCTAAGAGACACAATGATATATGGAAGAGAATCCCTCACGGTTGAGGAAGTGCATTCAACTTTAATGTCCAAAGAATTGAACAAAAGATCTGATATTTCTAATGAGGGAGAAACCGAAGGGCTGTTCGTGAGAGGTCGTACTGAAAAAAAAGAATTTAAACAAAGAAGCAGATCTCGATCAAGATCCAAGATTAAGTTCAAAAGGAAGTGTTTCTTGTGTAATAAGAAGAGACATTTTAAAAGGGATTGCCCATAATTAAACAAGAGACACAAGGAAAAAGAGATGGATTCAGGTGATGTGGCTGTAGCCCAAGATGGGTATGAAAGTGCATATGTTCTTTTGGTCACTACAAAAAGAACAGAAAGTGAGTGGATTTTAGATTCCAGTTGCTCTTTCCACATGTGCCCTCATAAAGACTGGTTTTATGAACTTACCAACGTAGATGGGGGTAAGGTTCTCATGGAAAATGATGTGGCTTGTAAAGTAAAAGGAGTGGGATCCATAAAACTCACAGTTGCTGATGGAGCAGGCAAAACACTCTCTGAAGTTAGATTCATTCCAGGCCTCAAACGGAACTTAATCTCTCTTGGAGTTTTGGACAAACTTGGCTACTGCTTCAAGGCAAAAGGAGGGGTATTCACAGTGACCAAAGGTGCTTTGATGTTCATGAAAGGTTGTATAAGCAATGGTCTTTACATCCTTGAAGGAAAGACTTGTACTACTATGGCATCTTAGGTTGGGTCATGTGAGTGACGAGGATTGCATGAATTGAGTAAGCAAAGAGTCTTTGGAAAGGACAAGCTCATCATTAAATGTGGTTTCCACATCAAATATAAGGATCCAATCCAGTTGTCCCATTTAATTGTCTTGTGGTTTTTGGCTTGCTTTTGTCATCCCAAAAAGAAGCGAAAAGGAAAGAACAATGTGTGGTAAAGTGGTTTATACTTATGTTTTTCCGGAAGCCCAATGGGCCAGCTCAAGAGAATTAGTGAAAGGAATTAATCTCAATCACACACAAACAGATCAAGTCTGTATGGGCCAATGGAAGAAGTTCAGAACCAAAAACATACATCTGTAAAGTAGGAAGCCCATCTCCAAGAATATAAGAAGAGAAGAGAGATGCTGATAAATATAGTGTTTGTACTGTTTTTTTGTACGTGAGAGTCAAAGTGTGTGTGTTGAGCGGTTCTCTTGTTGAGTATTTTCTCTGCTCTTGTTATCAAGAAAGAGTGAGCTGTGTAGAGGATTATTTATTGTAAATCATTCCCAAATTTGAGTTCTTAGTGGAAAGATCTCTGATCAAGTGGATGTAGGACTCATTATAGTCCGAACCACTATAACTTGGTGTTGAGTTTCTATTTACATTGCTTTGATTCTTGTTATTCTTTGAGTCTTGCGTAATCCGTTATAACACAATGTTTACCCATTTTATATGAACTCTCAGCCTCCTTGATTCAATGGTCAAGTTCCGCTCTTATGAGGCAAGACATTTTAAATTCTTCTGCTTCGTTTGATGTCACTGACCAATTTGTATTCGTCATGCATATGGAAAAAAATTAATGTGTGTGGAAAAAGAAGGTGTTTCACAAATGGTTAATTTATAAACTTAGTTATATGGGCATTCTTGTCATTTCATGAATCCTTATGCATGATATTGAGAGGAGATAGGGATGACAATGAGTCAGATTTGGATATGACGATACATTCTCTCCATTCATTATATGTATTTCCGTCTTCATTCATAACCCATGAGGTATTCAATTTCATCATTATTTCAATACCCTTCAGAATTACATTTTCTCAAATTTGAATTATTACGAGTATGTAATATCCTTCGCCAATCAAAGTAAGCGAATGTTTACTTAAAACCGTCGCTATTTTAGCGACGGTTTGTCAGAAACTGTCGCTAATATTGCGACTGTTTGAACATCCCTGTCGCCATTTTGTGCGACGAGTTTTTTGAACGTCGTCTTTGGCGACATTTATATTTAAGTTATCCGAAGATGCTATTTTACCTTAAAATCTTTCAATATTTATAATCTTAAATATTACTTAGATATTTAAGTAGTGCTTGTACATGTTTAGAAAGAATGATTATGCATGTTTTTTACAAAATTGTGAATCAGGCCATGCAATATCAACAGAGTTTCCAACTCTTCTAAAAAATGAAGTGATGATCTATTAGCTATACGTACACATATTATGAAACAAGATGAGGTTCGAACGTGAAGACCAAACTCAGAAAAATACTCAGATTTTTTTATATTAATAATTTCAATGCATAGCTCGATATATTAAATATACTTCCGAAGAAAAATACTATCTGTTCTAAATGGCATTAAAATAATTTTTTTAAATTAAATATTATAAAGACATCATCGGTGCATGATAGAGCCACGAAAAGTCAACAATGCTTTGCTAGTACGAACGAATCTTAGTTACAACTAATTCAAGTGGAAGATTAGTCTGCAGGGCCAATCCAATGCAAGATCATGATTTTTTTTTAAAAAAATAATTTATTTAATATTTTACGTATTCTATGTTTTGTCACTCGATTATTTATATTGCATTTGAGGCTTTAAATATCATTTAATCGACTATCGGTAGCCCTTTCTCTAGTGTTAGCTGACCGACAAATATCACAAGTTAGTAGATGTAAATATGTAATCGTAATCGAACAATTGTTTTTGTCATTTTCTAGCTTGTAGGAGCAAATAATTCATGTTACTATCGTACACAAGACAACATATTAATTAGTCGNATGGAGATATTTTATTTGATTTCTTGTGTATGAAGTGATGTCATGACTTGGATGCATGCTTAATGATTCATCGTAATTTAATTAAATAATTTTCGTGTAATTATATTTGGTGAATTGAATCCTTTATATATATATAGTTAAACGAGGATGAAACATGAAATTTTCTACAATAGTTTTTGCTTAAAAATCTGAAAGATTTAAAGTTGAAGTATATTCCCAGGTATTGAGGAAATTATATTATCTGGAATTTTTAGTTTATGTTTGAATGTATTCTGAGACATTATCCAATGGGGTGTTAAAATCTCAGATACTTTCTCTATTCAAAATGTGAAAGAAGACCCACAGCAAGGGAAATAAATGTAATTGCAGTTTGACCCACTGCCAGCCCATCACTTAACTATGAAGATCAGTACGACTCCATCTTCGTTTTTAATTTTTGCATTTGAAATTTTACCATAAATTAATATGGTAAACATGGAGGCTGGGAACTTTGAAATAGTTTGGTACAATCATAAAATTACCAATTATATATTGATTATAAGTGCATGCAGCTACAACATTTGAGTTAGGATGACAAAATTTTTTTTTCTTTTTTATGATTATATGATTTAGAAAGTATTAATATTGATACAATATTAGAATTTTTTTTTAACATACCCTTGAGGAAATTGCGGTTTTAACTTTGAAGGGAAAACAAGCTGTTAATGTAAGTATATATTCTTTTTATATACTATTGTATCTAAAAAGTTAAATTAACATTTGATTTTACATAGCAATAATATATTACAAGCTAAGCAATTTGATCCAACTATTAAGAGTACAAACTAAAAAATACACACGAAATGCACAAAAGGTGCATGTTTAATAATTAAGTCGAAATCGATGAATAAAACGAGTCGTTGAATTTAAATGAACAATTAACAATCTCATTTTCCAACTAAAAAAACTTTTAAGAGTCGAGTGCTTTGTAGATCACCACGAAACAAGACAAAATTGCCTTTGGATTAAACACATGTAGTTCCTCGAGATTCGAGTACATCCCATTATTGCTGGCAACAGAATCAAAGGAGCCAGCAGCCACCGACGCTGCTCCATCCTCGTCAACCGCCGCATCGTCCGCCGCCACGCGCTTCACCCTCCCCGCGATCACACGACATACCAGCATTGCGCGGCGCGTGCCCGAACAGCCCAGACTATCGTGAGCCCTGCCGCTGCTCGCGGTGGTGCGGACTCCACTCATCTTGCTCCCTTCGAATCCATGCCGGATAATAGTACAGACTCCGCAACCTGGAATGGAGGCGCACAAGCTGGACGATCCACGCGCGCCGAGCGAGCATGTGATCGTAGCGCAACGGAACCGTAGTAGCTCATTTCCATCGGCGACACACCTGGCGTTTTTCTTGGAGGTGTTGGTGGCGCGTGTCTTCACCGTATCCCTGTAGTCTTCGAACTGTTGGATCGTACGTTTCGTGTTGTTGACCTTTAATATCCGCTCGATCTTGCAGATAGGATTGTTCTTTTTAAGCCAGCTTGATTTGAAAATTATCTCTACTATGTTGCGGCTTGAATCATCTGGGCCGAGCTCAGACACTGTAAAAAATCATGTGATGAAATAACGAATAATCGATATGGTATTAAAAGAAAATGCTACAAAATACATTTGAAATTACAATTTATGACATAATATGTAATCTAATTTGTATTTTAAATATCTTAAAAAGTCTCTTCAAACTAATTATTTTCTAAATCATCATATTCGATCCCCAAGACTCAATTGTGAAAAAGGTCCGATTCAGTTCATTAAACCAAGTAATTAATTTTGGATGAGAGATATAATAATATAATATCGTAAAAATATAATAACTAAAATATAAAGGATTTTTAATAATAATTTTCAAAATCTTAAGAGAACGGCACCATTTCTTCTTTAAAGAATTTTTACCGCTTTCAACTATATATATATATATATATATCAATGATTTAATTTTTGAAAAAGGAAAGAGTGAAGTTTAGATTACCCGCATGCCTGATGGCTTGGTGATGTTCCAAGCTCTCAATTTTTGGGAAGACTTCCCCACATTCGGAGCAAGCACATATCGTTGTCCTTGCCAATGGATACCTGCTAGGATCAAGGGAGTGACACTCAATGCATCCCGAGAGCTTCCTTAACTGCATGCCTCTGCCGGAAGACGCCGCCGAACCGCCGGATCTCACTAATCCATGGCCAGTACTCTTCTTACTGACAGACCTGATTTCCTGGCCCACAGAGCTGCCATCCGGCGAGTGATCAGAGCGGTGCGCAACCCTGGTGTTTCCGTGTACAACATCCCTGAAAGTGCAAGTGGAGCTGCAGTAGGAGTAAATAGGATTAACGGTGGCATTACTATTCCTGGAGGGATCATGGATTTTGGAATCCTGGATTTGTTTGCAGGTGAGCAAGTTCTTGATTTGGTCCCATGAAGAAGGGGGGTGGTTGTTTATTTGGTTCTTTTTCTTGGACTTGGGATTCGTGGATTGGTGTTTTTTTCCGGATTTAGTTTCTGGTATGGAAGTGAGGAGTGCCATGAAAATAAGTGAGAGGAGTTGGAAGAGAAGGGTATACTTGAATATGTGTTTCTTTCATGAAACAATAATCACGCACATTTAAGAAGAGAGATGTTCTGCAAAATTTTGAGAAATTATTTTTTAGTTTTTTGGATGGAAAGTTTCATTTAGTGTGGGAATGACCGAAATAGAATGGCCCATTGGTCAACGTTTCAAATTTAATAATATTAATTAATAAATTTTTTCCATATTTATCAATTTATAAATTATAACTCTCGAAGATGTATATTATTTGGAATTCAGCGTGTTTTCGAACTAATGATCAAATTCGAGCATCATGTAGTGAGTCAAAAATTTGTGTGCGACGGTCTCACGAGTCGTATTTTGTGAGACGAATCTCTTATTTGGGTCATCCATGAAAAAATATTACTTTTTATGCTAAGATTATTACTTTTTATTGTGAATATCAGTATGATTGATCCGTCTCATATATAAAAATTCGTGAGACCGTCTCACAAGATACATACTCATGTAATAAATACTCGAATTGTAATTTAAGTTCGTGAACTCACACATTAATAATTTCAACTCAAAAACTCATTTTATTCCAGTTGACCACCTAACCTACCACCAGCGAAGTTATATTTCGAATCCTACATTTTATAATATCCATATATTTTTTAAAAAATATTTCACTGTTTCAAAAATTAAAAATGGTTAAAGTGTAAGATTATCGATTTATGCTCCCACCTTCCTTTATTTTGTGGACCTAAAATAACGGGGTGTCACCTCATACATTAATTTGACGTTACCCTGACATGGTAAAACTATATGAAATTATGCATTAAAATTTTCGTGTGAAAATTAATTGCAGGGCGGCTAAAATGGCATGGATTACGTGGCTTATATTTGCTTTCCATTTGGAGTTTTAATGCATAAAAATAGAAACAACAATATAAATCATAATAATCTTCATTTAGAATTAAAGTTTTAAAAGTTATTCTTTTTTAATGCATAATTAATCAAACCCTCCTGAAAAATGAACAAGAATCTCAGTCACCACTTGACAGAGTCAAAATACTAGTTTGCCCGTATAATATTTTCCACTCAAGAAAGAATCCTATATCATTATTTAAAGTTTAGACCGATGGGCAGTAATTAAGCATCCGATTAAAAAGTAAACAATTTTTTTATAATTATTTTCGTTTAAAGAAATGTCCCAAAATTTCGATATATTTTTTAATATATATAAGAATATTATGAACTGCCTCCCACATGATGTTGGGTTGGCCACTTGCTATGCTTGTAAAATCTCACATTCTTTAGGTAAGGGTGCATTTCTCGCAATTAATTTTTNATCCACCAATAATTAGTTGCCCAACTTTTTGCAACTCGTTAATTTATTAATAAGGATTTTCTTTGTTAAATTAAAGTTTTAATTTTATCGAGGTGGTTCTCCAATCGCCTTCTTATTCTGACCTAAATTAATTTGATTGAGACTGAAAACAAACTATTAAATATTTGTTGTGAGTTGAAGTGAAATTATGCATGTATTGTATACGTACTTACATCAAACATCATTGATTTGTCAATCGGGTACGTATAACTCTAAAACACTAATGGAATGAATTTCTTGATCACATTTAGTACAAAATCTACTTAGAAAACCCTTGGACCAAAGCAATTAATAAAAGATTTGCTGTATTAATTTAAGATCTTGGGATGGTGTCTTTAATGACGAGGACATTTTCGGTACGTTTTCATGTGAAGTAGCTGCTAAGTGCTAGCTAGTTGCCAATTGTTCTTCAACCATAATCTCCTCACTGGGTTTCCTTCATTGCTTTCATTTTTTGGAAGCTATTGATTGTTGATATTCACGCATTAATAGATACCAAACGCAATGACACGAGCACTCAAATAAAGGGACAAACTCCATCTCAAATAAATATATAAAAAAATATGCCTCAACTATGTATTTTAATTTCTATTACAAATGTCATACGTACATCGAATATATATCAAAACTAATAAATAATAGTTTATAAACCCAGAAAGATTATAACACCCGATAATTAAACAAGTTTTTTGAGATAACATTTAATTTAATTTGGTCTTCTCGTATGGCTTCATGTTCAAAAAATAAAAATAAAAAAATAGAGTACGTGGTGCCGTGGTGGGATTAAGAATCCAATTGCATGCAAAAGGAGTAACAGAAGAGCCAAAGAAATAGAGTTGCTAACATTGAACTGACTTGACAACAATTTGCCTCTTCCACAGTGTTTTATACGCCCATTAATTTTATACAGCACCTTGTGAAAACGTGCTTCCTGCATGCCAGCAACTTCTCCACTCAAACTATGCGAATTGAATGCTATTATTCTTACTCTCTCCAAACCCACATTTTGTTAAATTTTTATGAATAAAAAATTGTTTGGTATATATAAGACTCAGCATCATTGTTTCATCCCTTGTTTGATTCGAATTACACAACATCCGGAGCTCAAAATTAACAATTATGTTATAAGTATCAATCGATTTTTTATCTCATCATTTATAATCAATTTAAAATATAATTTCATAAATAATATCTTATCCCTTAAGAATAACATTGAAAGATTTAAAACAAATGTTAATTAATGAAATGATACAATTACAGCTATCACATTAAATTTGGTTAATAAGAGAATCTCTTACTTAGAATAATCCATGCATGATTTCAAAGACCAAGACTTTTTAGTTATTATTAATAATGAACTACGGATGGGCTTATCGTTCACAATAACCCAATATCGAGGTTTAGAATTTTATTGGGCTTTAAATTGAGCTAGGGCCACGTAATATTAATTTACGTTTTAAGTACTTATAAATTTTTTTATAAAAGTGTTTTTTTTTAAAAAAAAAAAAATTGCAAAGTTTTTCGATTCATGAGTTTGTCTTCAATTGAAGCCTATATAAGCGAGGGGACCTGCCTTTATTATATTTATTTACTTCGATTCGCTAGGGTTTTAAGGGTTTTAAGTTTCTATTTCCGCTCCGTTTTGTTTGGATACAAAATAATTTGCACCAACGTTCGAAATTGAACGTAATAAAGAGAATTAACTAATGACGATGAACAATTCCAAAGAAACTTGGAGTCGGAATCAGAACACTAGAATCACTTGGGAAGGATGCAGTGTCTTGCTCGATATAAACGACAGCGATCGCGTTCTTTTCTCTCGCCTCACGGCGGGCTCGTACGACTTTCGATTCGAGTGATGTATCTTTGGTGCGATTTTTGTTTTGTTGAATTCTTATTTGGGAATTTGCAGGAAATTAAAAATCGGGAACAAGAATTGCTCACTGCAGCCTTTGATTGGGTGNCTGTGTGTGTGTGTGTGAAAGTGAAATTTTGATTTAATTATCCTGCACTGTGTGTGTGTGTGTGAAAGTGAAATTTTGATTTAATTATCCTGCAATCCACCAATAATTAGTTGCCCAACTTTTTGCAACTCGTTAATTTATTAATAAGGATTTTCTTTGTTAAATTAAAGTTTTAATTTTATCGAGGTGGTTCTCCAATCGCCTTCTTATTCTGACCTAAATTAATTTGATTGAGACTGAAAACAAACTATTAAATATTTGTTGTGAGTTGAAGTGAAATTATGCATGTATTGTATACGTACTTACATCAAACATCATTGATTTGTCAATCGGGTACGTATAACTCTAAAACACTAATGGAATGAATTTCTTGATCACATTTAGTACAAAATCTACTTAGAAAACCCTTGGACCAAAGCAATTAATAAAAGATTTGCTGTATTAATTTAAGATCTTGGGATGGTGTCTTTAATGACGAGGACATTTTCGGTACGTTTTCATGTGAAGTAGCTGCTAAGTGCTAGCTAGTTGCCAATTGTTCTTCAACCATAATCTCCTCACTGGGTTTCCTTCATTGCTTTCATTTTTTGGAAGCTATTGATTGTTGATATTCACGCATTAATAGATACCAAACGCAATGACACGAGCACTCAAATAAAGGGACAAACTCCATCTCAAATAAATATATAAAAAAATATGCCTCAACTATGTATTTTAATTTCTATTACAAATGTCATACGTACATCGAATATATATCAAAACTAATAAATAATAGTTTATAAACCCAGAAAGATTATAACACCCGATAATTAAACAAGTTTTTTGAGATAACATTTAATTTAATTTGGTCTTCTCGTATGGCTTCATGTTCAAAAAATAAAAATAAAAAAATAGAGTACGTGGTGCCGTGGTGGGATTAAGAATCCAATTGCATGCAAAAGGAGTAACAGAAGAGCCAAAGAAATAGAGTTGCTAACATTGAACTGACTTGACAACAATTTGCCTCTTCCACAGTGTTTTATACGCCCATTAATTTTATACAGCACCTTGTGAAAACGTGCTTCCTGCATGCCAGCAACTTCTCCACTCAAACTATGCGAATTGAATGCTATTATTCTTACTCTCTCCAAACCCACATTTTGTTAAATTTTTATGAATAAAAAATTGTTTGGTATATATAAGACTCAGCATCATTGTTTCATCCCTTGTTTGATTCGAATTACACAACATCCGGAGCTCAAAATTAACAATTATGTTATAAGTATCAATCGATTTTTTATCTCATCATTTATAATCAATTTAAAATATAATTTCATAAATAATATCTTATCCCTTAAGAATAACATTGAAAGATTTAAAACAAATGTTAATTAATGAAATGATACAATTACAGCTATCACATTAAATTTGGTTAATAAGAGAATCTCTTACTTAGAATAATCCATGCATGATTTCAAAGACCAAGACTTTTTAGTTATTATTAATAATGAACTACGGATGGGCTTATCGTTCACAATAACCCAATATCGAGGTTTAGAATTTTATTGGGCTTTAAATTGAGCTAGGGCCACGTAATATTAATTTACGTTTTAAGTACTTATAAATTTTTTTATAAAAGTGTTTTTTTTTAAAAAAAAAAAAATTGCAAAGTTTTTCGATTCATGAGTTTGTCTTCAATTGAAGCCTATATAAGCGAGGGGACCTGCCTTTATTATATTTATTTACTTCGATTCGCTAGGGTTTTAAGGGTTTTAAGTTTCTATTTCCGCTCCGTTTTGTTTGGATACAAAATAATTTGCACCAACGTTCGAAATTGAACGTAATAAAGAGAATTAACTAATGACGATGAACAATTCCAAAGAAACTTGGAGTCGGAATCAGAACACTAGAATCACTTGGGAAGGATGCAGTGTCTTGCTCGATATAAACGACAGCGATCGCGTTCTTTTCTCTCGCCTCACGGCGGGCTCGTACGACTTTCGATTCGAGTGATGTATCTTTGGTGCGATTTTTGTTTTGTTGAATTCTTATTTGGGAATTTGCAGGAAATTAAAAATCGGGAACAAGAATTGCTCACTGCAGCCTTTGATTGGGTGCCCTTTTGGGTCTTTTTTTCAAGTGGAGGTCGGGGATGATGGGCCCTTTCTATCCCGCATATTTACATCTTCAGAAGGTTTTTGTTAGTATGTTTTCAAGTCCATAAAACTTTGTCCGATGCTTCTAAAACACTGTTTCAGAACGGTTGACTCCTGACAGTTCACTTTTACGGCCATCAGATTTAAGCCACATTCTCTTAGTTATGTTATCTCTATATTGCTCGCGTCCCCTTGAGGCATGGGCCATGGAGGCTGTTATAGAAACACCATAATCTTATTCTAATCTTGATACACTTGAAAAATTGGTTAAATGTGACCGATAGAATGGTTGAATGAAGTAAAAAATATATAGTTTTCTACTTTTCTCTTTTGTACATGTGGAATGGGCGTGTCGATTGGTTGAACATAACTTTTGAGACATAATTAGTTGCTTAACTTCAAGAACATGCATTTTCTATTGCTGATGTGCTTATTTGTAGATGATACTCTTCAGGAAAATATCGGTTCTCAAATTATGGAGGAGAGCAGAGTTAATCGAGCAATTGTTGATAATAACACAGCCCAGAGTCTCTCTGGTGAAGATATCGAGGATATGCTGAGGTTTGTGTTTCTTATATCTTGGTTAAAATTCTGCATTGTACACATAGATTGGGACATGCACTTTGAAATTGCTCGTTTCTTCTTCATTTATAGGACCTTTTTCACGCATGACATATCATTGCCTATGTTATCTAATTGCATTTGCCTATCTATTCAACATCCCTTTCTGCAAAATGCAGAAAGGGAGCAACTGGGAATGACATTGTTGAAGCTCTTGTTGCAAATAGTGCAACATTTGAGAAGAAAACTGCATTTTCACAGGTGCTTATTTCTCATGTGATACAGAACAACTTGAACTAGAAATGAAACGCAATCCATATCTTTTTGCAGGAAAAGTATAGGATTAAGTAGCAAAAAAAATACGCACCAAGGGTACTTCTCAGACGCCCTTTTGCATGAAGGTTGACTTCTGGACTCTGTGCGTGTTTTTTTTAGAGTGATATATAGTTTTTATTAGAATCTGCATGACCATACTTAAGTATTTAAATGTGTGGTGTTAGATAATTTATCCAGCTACGATTATCATGTTTGATTAAAATGTCATGGTTCAGAAATATATGATTTCCCAGTTTTTGTGGAATGTTTGGTGAAGGACAATTAAGTTCCAATGTTATTTAGCGACTTGATATTTTTAAGTTAGGATTTGTAGATGACCACCTATTGATCTAGTTACGAACATGTACTGTCTATGCTACAAGTTTAACTTCTTTTATTTTGTAACCAAGACTTGGAAAGGTTGGGACAGTAGAGAAATCGAGGCTCAAAGTTGATACCTTGAAACTTGGTTTCTAGAAGAATTATAGCAGAATTCAAGCTTTGTTTTGGAATTTAAGAAAATTTTCAGTTGAAATTCTTTTGACATCTCCTATGCACGATTATTGTTGGGCCTATGTAATGCATTGTGTAAAATTTTTAGGTAGGTTTGCCTACTAATCCCTATTTTACCCCATTTTTCTCTAGTCTCTCTCTCTACTACTACTGCATTCCCTTACCTTTTTCTCACTATCACACGAGTTCTCTATCTAGAGATTGAGCAAGATGGGTCTATTCATAGGCAAAAGAGGGAGCTTAGCTTAGAAACTAAGCTAAATACTAATATTTTATTATATTATATTAAACTATTGCTAGTTTATTGAGAAATTACCATATATTATATAGTCCAATGGTTTAACTAGTTTATTGTTTTGTATGAACTTTTTTCTAAAAATCATTAAATATGTAATTTTTTTGTAAATAATAGGTTACTTTTATGAATATTATAAGTATATAATTTAGTTATAAGATTTATATATGTGGAATCTAATATTTACGTATCTATTCATCACTCTTCTAAATGTTAAAATCTTCTATTATATTTTTTTTTATGAATATACCCCAATTATTTATTTGTTCATTTTATTATTATTATTGTTGTTATATTTTTGAATTCTTCCTATTTTCTAGTTGGTTACCTAGATTAATCTTTAAAGGTAAATAGTTATTAATATTATTTACGTCTATAAGTTTATGTTTTTATTCTTTATTTTAAATTGTATAACTGTTAAACTTAAAAATTTTTGGGGTGTTATAGAGCTGATATTAATGCTTAAAAAGATTGTTGAGATTCAAGCAACCAAGAACCGTGCAATTTTTTTGAGCAGTAGATTTCAACTAAAATCTAAAACAAATTGTACTTTAGTCATGATGCATTTTTCTTTTTAAAAGTTGCTCGCTAATTCTCTTGATCTTTATTCTTTTGTGATGTTTTTTTTTGCTAAAGAGTTTTTATACTGTTTATTTCCTAATACCCTTACAACGTATCTTGTTCCTTGCAGCATATGTGAAGCATACTTCAAGAAACAGAAGCATACTTCAAGAAACAATTGGGTAAATATCTTTTTGCTGCTGACTTGGATTATTACAATGAAAGAGACCTTAATATTATCTTTTGATTTCCAAATGAATGTATGCAGCTTTTGTTTTTTCACATTGATTCATGGAATTTAAGTAGATAGAAATATCACCTCTTTTTTAAAATTACGTCATCTCACAGTAAATACTGTTACTCTTAAAGTTTCCCAACAACAGTAATGTTTCTTGGCAATGTAAGGGAGGGATACTTTGGATACTTGGATTGGTTGTGACTTCCTGTTGTAATATCTTTGCTTTACATCGTGGATGTTGAATACCTTCTTGAAAAATGAATTATAATGATCAAATCTGGATAGTTTTGTTTCGGAACTTCTTGGTGTGTCTCAATATCCTCTCCAATCTCTTGTTCCATTACCAATCAATTACCTTTAAGGTGCCAGAGTTACTGGGAACTAAATGTATTCATATGCCTCGTATACTTTGGCAAGTTATATTTTGTTAAACCTAGAGAAACCAATCATTAATTGCTTAACGCCCATAGGGCGTGTGTGTAGGCTATTCTCAAGGCTCATTGAGGCTCTTGCGCCTCAACACAAGTTAAGGCGCATTACTTTAATGAAGCCAGCTCCTTAATGATAAACTCCAAGTCTTCGTGCACTGGGAATAGTAAATCAGTCCATGAAATGCAAGATCATCTACAAATATTTTTGCTTATATACTAATGAATAATATTTTGGTATTCTTGATAATTTGTTCAGTACATGTTGCATCATGAGAGAGAATTTTCTTCTGATGTTTGTATTCTAGCATATCATTACTTAATGCAACATCGTTTCAATCAAGTGCGCGTCTCATTTTGTTCTAGGCTCCTATTGACTATGGTCTGGTCAATACTTTGCTGTTATAGCCTGACTGTCCTGTTCCTTTTTCGCACTCTTGAGCTATGTTACATGGATACGGGTACGAATATCGTATTGAATACAATATGGATACAACGATATGGTAATTTTTGAAAATATAAGATACGATACGGTTATAAGATACAAGTATACTAAAAATGATGTCACACAATGAGATGCTCACATGCAAATGATTAAAGTCCATACTTGCTAACAATGTTTCTCTGGTATCCATAAGCTTGACTGGAACAACTTTTCTCTACTAGTATATTGGATAAATGTAACAAGGTTAATAGGTCTTGTAGGCTTATAATGTTAGGCTACGGCTCATGGCTACAATAAAAGGTAAGAAAATCAAAATTTGAGAGAAATATTTGAATTTTCATCATTTTCACTTTCTTTTCATTCACCATCACCTTTTGTTTTCTTCTCATTCATATCTTTCTTTTCCCATATTTTTTTCTTTTTCACCACTTTTTGATTCATTCCTTTTTGTTGTTTTTTTTCTTCTTTTCTTTTTCAACTTCTTTATACACATTTATTTTTTTCCCTTTTTCTTTTCAAGGAGTATTTGAATCATTTCAATACCAATGAACTTATTTCTCTCAAAATTAGGATGGATAATAAGTGTATAAGCTTCATTTGGTAGTTGTTGTGGGATATAGAATTGATACAAGTGTGGGCTAATTGTATGTCATTGACACACACCACTTGATTTTTAGTAGGTTCAAAATGGGACACTAGGGATATTTCATGTTCATTAGGTAGGCTCGAACGGTTCCAAAGATTGCGCCTAAATCATTCATACGTCACATATTATCCGTATTTCGCCTCGAAAAATGTTCAAGCAAGTTCTAGATTACCGTCAGTCTATTAGTCATCTCATACAAACCAATCACATTCATTGTTCAACCAAAATGTTATATGAGATACGTGCACGAAGAAAAGTCAAGCATTTCAATCAACTCGAAGCTCAATGGGCTAACAATTGACAATAAACAATGAAAACAAGCCCAAAGATATTGAGAATAATTGCCTAGATCATCTCTGTGTTTGCAAAAGTGTCGGTCAATATCATGTGAAAATTACAAAAAATCAGATTTCTATTGTCTATTTAGCATCACATGTATGTCAATTGTCTCTAAGCATCGATAGTATTAACAAACATGACAGTACAAAAATTTGTGACTCCCAAGTTATCATGAACACATGTATTCAGACCACAACTTCATTCTCATCATCGGCCACACAATGACTTATCCATGACTCTTTTCTAATGACTCTATAATGCAGTAATCAAAATGACACTATAAATTTTTTTTTACTAGACTCCCTACGAAATTAAAACAATTTAACTTATGTGCAGGAAATAAATAATCATCCAGTCCTCAATGCGACTCAAAGCGACTTAATAAACTCTAACTCAAAACCAGCCAAACAAGCGAAGCAAAGCAAGAATAACAACCCCCCAAACTTAAGTACGTGCATTGTCCCTAATGTACAGTAATAAACCAAGAAAAACATGGGATCACGTACCTCTTACAGCGAGCCTCAGGACTCGCTGTCCTCGCTTGACAGCTCAACCTCGTCATCCTCATCATACTCGACATCATCCTCAATAGGTCGGTGTGAAAACGATGGCGGTGGTGGGAATGGCTCCTCAGATGGACTGGTCGCAGGGAAGCGCTGTGCAAGCACACGAGTAAAATCATGCATGTAATCCACGTGCTCGCGTATGATCCGCCACTGTTTCCTCATCATACGCTCTAAGTCATCGAGACGCTCGTTTGCGGTTTGTCTTCTGCCGGTCCCCGCATGTCGTGCGTGTGGTGCCTGTGGGCCGGGCTGTGTCTGTGCTCCACTCCCTAAAACCTCTCCCGGACCACGAGTAATCTGTCTCTGTCTCTTATCCCTCGGGAGGGGCTCAACCAGTGAGATATCGCCTTTCGTCCGCAACAATATCTCACTATCATCCCATGTAACCCCTGCTATGTGACAGAGATCCTTGATGGTCGACGAGTGGGGCATGCTAACTGTGGAGGTGCCCCGAGCAGCATGCAAGATCGAAGTCATGATCACCCGACCGGCATCCACTGTGCGGCCGGTGATGATATAGTAAACCAAAGCTGCATTCGTCTTCGTCACATCGTACACATGCGCAGATGGCATCAAACGCGAGGCTACAAAATGATACCAATTATATGTCTCTCTCTTCAAGGATGTAGCTGGAAAGGTGACTGGGGCTCGTTGATTATTTAACTTCCAAACTGTGCCCGGCTCACAAAGTGTGGTGATGATCGCCTCATAGGGGTATGCCTCTCTCATGAACGTCATGTGCTCGTCAGTGCCATAGTTGGACATCGAGTACAACGAGTTGATCGTCTCGCTGTTGAAGGCAACCATCCGCCCCCTTATCTTCATGTGATAATCTTCATGCTTAACCTTTAAATTAGCATAGAATTCCCTAACAAAAGGCATCACAACATCGGCAGGGGTTTTAACAAATTCATCCCAATTCATCCCTCAAGCACGAACCAATGTATTACAATCTGGGTGGCTCTGATCCATACTTCTTTCCCGCTGCATATTTTTCTCTAGCAATTTAATATAATTCTCAGCGGCAACTGCATCCCAAAACCGGTCGGGTGATCATGACTTCGATCTTGTAGGCTGCTCGGGGCACCTTCACAGTTAGCATGCCCACTCGTCGACCATCAAGGATCTCTGTCACATAGCAGGGGTTACATGGGATGATAGTGAGATATTGTTGCGGACGAAAGGCGATATCTCACTGGTTGAGCCCCTCCCGAGGGATAAGAGACAGAGACAGATTACTCGTGGTCCGGGAGAGGTTTCAGGGAGTGGAGCACATCCATAGCCCGGCCCATAGGCACAACACGCACGACATGCGGGGACCGGCAGAAGACAGACCGCCCACGAGCATCTCGATGACTTAGAGCGTATGATGAGGAGACAGTGGTGGATCACACGCGAGCACATGGATTACATGCATGATTTTACTCGTGTGTTTGCACAGCGCTTCCCTGCGACCAGTCCATCTGATGAGCCATTCCCACCACCGCCAACGTTTTCACACCGACCTATTGAGGATGATGCCGAGTATGATGAGGATGAGGGGGTTGAGCTGTCAGGCGAGGACATCGAGTCCTGAGGCTCGCTGTAAGAGGTACGTGATCCATGCTTTTCTCGGTTTATTACTGTACATTGAAGACAATGCACATACTAAAGCTTAGGGGCTTGTTACTCTTGCTTGTTTGGCTGGTTTGAGTTAGAGTTTATTAAGTCGCATTGATGACTGGATGAACACTTAATTACCTTATTCCCTCTTTCTTATGTGACGAATAAATTGTATGATTCAAACTTGGATCCAAATAATCCTATTAAGAATTTAAGTTTAAATGATAAATGCAAATGCTGTTCTTCCCTATGCCTCACTAAAGTTATACGAATTCCGAATGATATAAACATTTAACGGTATATCTCTAATGATCTATAATCCTAGTCCCGCTCCCAAGTTATATAATTAATCATACAACAAACAATTTATGGACAGTAAACTGAAGTCGGATAAACACAAAGAAACACAATTAAACGAAATTAAATTCAATCATATAAACAATCACGTCAAATTATCGTATCCACAAAGCTACACCATCCTCTAGACTGGAACATTGGTTCATAATGAAATCTAAACAAAACATGTTCGAATGTTTAGACATCGCAACACAAGAAATTAAAGAAGCGAAAGATTAGATGACAAATCAGAAGTGGCGTCTCTGTCCCCAGATTCGTCGTTCTTCGTCTTCGTGATCGATCTTCGCACTCCAGATCGTCTCCAAGTGTGTGCTTTCGTTCTCTCCTTGCGTTTTTCTTCAAAACGCCCATCCTCCCTTCTGCAACCTTATTCCTTCTTTTATACCTCGTACGGGCCATAGTTTGAAGCCCATTTGTTTGATTCTCGCTGCCACT
Source organism: Primulina huaijiensis (assembly GCF_012295235.1). NCBI lineage: Eukaryota > Viridiplantae > Streptophyta > Magnoliopsida > Lamiales > Gesneriaceae > Primulina > Primulina huaijiensis. The sequence continues at coordinate 21,456,390 of NC_133313.1, forward strand.
TGTACTTATCAGTCTGATTCAATCAGCTTGTAATTTTGAGGTAACTCCAAATGGTATTGATGTGCAGGAAGAATCTTTGTCTGCTTCAGTAATAAATTCGATCAGCATGGATGAAAGCTGTAATGGTAACATTGACACTGTGACAAACGTGGACCCTTCTCCAAAACCTTGTAAAAGTGTAAAGGCTGGTGAAAGAGCACCACTAGAGGCCATCAAGGCGTGGAAGAAACGGATTTTCCAGGTCAGCGTACATTTTCAGTTACATGATTTCTTTTAGATAATGTGAAGTTATTCTGACATTTCTAAAGGTTTTAATTTTGTTACTTTTTTATCTTCTATGTTTAGTATGATAATTGCTGCTCCAGACTTGGATTCTTGGAGCATTGTGAAAGAACTCTTACCACTTTTATCCTTTTCAGCTCCCTTTGTGATTTATCACCAGTCGGCAGTATCTCCAGGTACTCGTTTTAATTTGTTGGCTCTGCATCATTATTATATTTTAACATGCTCGAAATGCTTATTGATTGTCCATACCTTCAAATGCATATGTTATGCTTCATTTCATGGCTTTTTAAATGAACATTTCTATGATATATTTTTGATTTAAGCTACATGCTTGATCAAAGACCTGAATAATTTCACAATTTTCTTTTTTCAGCCTCTAGCCACATGTCTGCACAATCTGCAGATCGAAAAAATAGCCATCAACTTGCAAATATCCGAACCTTGGCTTCGTGAATACCAGGTATGTGCGATCTTTCGTTGACGTTAATTTTTGGAACATGTGCTTGCAGATTTGCCTTTTGCTTTTGATGTAGCATTTCTTTAAGAGATGTGTGACGAAGAGAATCAGTTATTTTTGTGGATACATCGTTGGGCTAATTTGTATAACTTTGTACATAATGCTATCGTCCAACACCGTTAGAAAAGAACGAAGGAGAAGGCCTAGTTTTGTCAGTTCACTGATATTTACCTGCAAATAGCATTTCCAAAAAAAATTATGCTTATTTGATGGTGGTGAGAAATAGTGATCAACCCTCTCTCTCGTAGTGGGTTGTCAGCTCTTTGTTAATCTCAGAACCTTTTTTTTTTTGGTTTGAACGGATCTCAGAACCTATTTACTCTACCGTTGTATGCAGCGATGTATTTTTAAAATACCGTTATAGACACTACCATAGTCTCTGCTACTTTGTTTGTTACCAACAAAAGTGTGTTTCCCCTTGATTACCGATTTCTAAACGATGCACAGGTTCTTCCATCAAGAACTCATCCGCATTCGCAGATGAGCTCCTTTGAAGGCTTTGTACTGAGTGGCACACGGATAACTGGTGGTGATCGACCCCAATTACATTAACTTATTTCTATGTACTCAATGTGATTGAGTGCTTTAGTGGACCTTTGTTTATTTGTGATGAATGCGTTCCTTGTGAGGGAGGGTTTGTTTTGTTTTTTATTATTATTATCAAGGGGTGGCCAAATTTTGGTTTTTCTTGATTTTTTCAAATACCAAATCAAACCTAATTGTTAGAGATTAAAAACAAAGCCTAGGTTTTCAGTTTGGTATTGCTTGATAACAGATTTTAAATTTTGATCTTTTTTCTAATGGAACAGTTTTATTATTTTTAAATATATAATTTAAATTTTCATTTTCTATACTAGCTACTATATATAAATATCAAATATAATATTTATATGATTGAAAATCATAATAAGTTTAAAATTTTTCCAAGCCTATTGTATAGTTTTTTATATTTACAAATTTGGTTTTATTATTTTTGGTTTATCGTGGTTAATTTTAAAACTGATCTAAATAATGATTTGAATTGGTAGAGGAGGTTGGGTAGTAAATAGTCATTTGTTATCGGGGCTAAGTGCATCAAGTCGTCAATAACCACGGTAAAAAATCAAAAGGAAATAAAAAACATTNATATTTTAAAGATAAATGTGTTGAGAGTTTTTATAACGTAACAACGAATTATATTTGATTTTTAAAACTGAAAGATACAATTAGCCTTTCACCGTCACCCAGTTCTCCTTATTATATACCTAATCAAATGGATCGTCTTGAAAAAAAAAATCAATTGGAATGCGCATAAGACACAAGTCCCCAAATTTTTTTCTGACGTTGAGAGATTTTTTTAATAAAGTTTACATAGTAAAAAAAACAGAGAGATTAACACGGAAGTTGAAGAAAGATATTTTTATAATTGAGTCTTGAACTTGATATTTGTTTTTAATGACGTGAAAATTCACTACCGCTAGTTTTCGATACACATTAGGTAACTTCTCATGTTAAAATGATGATATGCAAATTCAGCTAGCGAGATTAACTTTATTGAACAAATCATTATGCAACATGCTCGTCCGAAAAAATGTTGGTAGAAGAAATCAAATTCGTGATCATTCATCGAAAATTTACCTACTATACAAACTTAGAACATTCAATTTGAAATGTTGTTTCCATAATATACGTTGCCTAATGATATAATATTTTTATGGTAAATAAAAAATAACTATACTTACTTGGAGGGGATAAAAAATAAAATTATTAAATCCGTCCCAAAGAAAATGTTTTTAAAAAAACAAATGGAATAAAAAAGTCGTCGACAGCAGGGTTCGAACCTGCGCGGGCAGAGCCCAACAGATTTCAAGTCTGTCTCCTTAACCACTCGGACATATCGACTTCTCTCACTTCAAGTAATACTACACAATATTTATATTATAATTCAATACATTTTTTTATAGGGTTTATCAGCTCTCGTCTTCTGTCACTGCAAAAACCAGAAATCCTAACAAAAGTTGAGAATCAGACCACTATACAGATCGATAAGGATGTTGTATATTATAGGATTAGGTTTAGGGGACGAGAAAGACATCACCTTGAGAGGGCTTGAAGCAATAAATAAATGTAGCAAAGTGTACATGGAAGCATATACTTCTCTTCTCTCATTCGGTCTCTCCTCCGATGGCCTCTCAACTCTGGTGGGTCCCCTTTTTTCTTGATTTAATGGGGTTTTTCTGCAATAAAGTTTGAATCTTCGGAGTATCCGTAGGAAAATTTTTATGGAAGATCGATTACAATCGCGGATATGGAAATGGTAGAGGAAAAGGCGTATGTTATGCTGTTAGAGGCTCAGTCTTCTGATGTGGCGTTTTTGGTGGTTGGTGATCCTTTTGGGTAATTAATTTTAGATTGATTGATTGATTTTTTTCAAATTGGCTATGAATTCTTGTTGCTGTTGCGAACCTTTTCTAGATGTCATTAAATGTGGCCTCCACATCAAATATAAAGATCCAATCTAGTTGTCCCATTTAATTGTCTTGTGATTTTTGGCATCGTGTGCTTGCTTTTGTCAACCCAAAAAGAAACAAATAGTAAAGAACAATGCTTTACCCATTTTATATGAACTCTCGACCTCCTTGATTCAATGGTCAAGTTCCGCTCTTATGAGGCAAAACATTTTAAATTCTTCTGCTTCGTTTGATGTCATTGACCAATTTATATTCGTTAGGCATATGGAAAATATTAAAACGTGTGGAAAAAGACGGAGCTTCACAAATGGCTATATATAGAGTTAGTTATATGGGCATTATTGTCATTTCATGGATCCTTAAGCGTGAAATTGGGAAGAGATAGGGATGACAATGAATCGGATTTGGGTATGATGTCACCATTTATTATATGTATCTCCGTCTTCGTTCATATCCTCATTTGGTATTCAATTTCATCGTTATCTCAATATATTTTGGAGTTGTATTTTTTCAAATTTGAATTATATAAACTATGTTATGAATATTTACTGTTGAAAATAATAAATAATAAATAATAAAAATTTAATATAAAAATTATCAAATTAAACATTATAAAAAATATAATAAAATTTTAAAAATTTTTTATTCTAATATTATTATTTTATAAAAATAACATCAATTATATATTAATAATTTTTTTTATTTCATCGGATTAATATTATTTAACAAAACATATTAGAATTAATATATTTGTATTAAACTATTCTATGATTGGGATGATATTGTCATCCATCCCTAGGACGTGAGGAACTATCGTTAACATGTGTCGGTGCCCTTTTCTTTTCAAAGAAAAATCCCATGTTTCACCCAGACCTCAACGCCATCAGACCTTTCATATTTACATTTCGGTTTTCCTCGTCTTATCCTGTCAAACCTTCTCAAGATTCCATTTTTTCTTTAAAAATTTCTGAAAGATTCCTCGTAATAAATTCCTTCTGTATTTTACATCCCCGCTGCGCATTGCATGTGTTTCCTTGTAACTTTTATTTAGTGTGCATATTCTAGAATTTGGTCCAAGAAATAACCTACTAATCCTCGCATGTTTGGATCCAGTCAGCTGAAACGGCATTCCTTGTCCGATTCATGCAACAGAAAGCTCGTCAAGCTTATATTTTTCTTTGATTTCTTAAAAAGGATGGAGGATAAAAGACGTTCCGGAGGGTGGTGCGGTTGGTTTTTGGTGCTCATGGTTTTTGGTGCAATTGGGTTTGCCATTTTCGTAACCGTGACACAGAAAATGTACGAATCGGAACCTGATGCCTCCCCTGTTCCCGGCCATCCTGGCGCTATCACAAAGAAATACGCTGACGCTCTTGGAATTGCAATGCAGTTTTTCGATGTCCAAAAATGTCCATTCCCGTCTTTTCGTTTCACTTTTGAATTTTTTTATATGATTGGATGCATTTGTGTTGGTATTGATGTGGTGACAAGGATCGACCCAGAATTTGGTGGATGCATGCTCAGAAAGCTTATATTATATTATCAATGAAATTTGATTCTTTAATTGGTTTGATAGTGTATTGGTTAGTTATTGAATGTTGTTTTACCTGTTAAGTTCCATGTATTGTTTAAACACCGGTCAAGTCGCTTTTACGTGGCTATTATTGTTATGTCTGCTGGAAACACTGTAATAATCTCACATCAGCTTCCAAAACAATTTGGAATTGTTAAGGCTGGTGGGGTTAGCCACTTAAAAATCTAGTTTTTGGGTTTGGACTTTTCTCTAGGCCTGATAACCAAACAAAGACTAGATTAAGAGAAGATTTTTCTTTTTTGTTAATTAAATTTTTTTATTGATATTGGGACTCGCTTCATGATATATTACAGCCGGGAAATTGGAGAATAATAAGATACCTTGGAGAGGGGATTCGGGTTTGCAAGATGGAAGTGAGGCGAAATTGGACCTTTCGAAGGGGATGTATGATGCTGGGGATCATATGAAGTTTGGATTCCCCATGGCTTTCACTGCAACAGTGTTGTCTTGGACGATTCTTGAATATGGGGACCACATGAAAGCGGTGAATCAATTGGAACCAGCTCAAGATTCACTCAAGTGGATCACAGACTACCTCGTTATCGCTCATCCGTCTGATGATGTCCTCTATATTCAGGTTCTTTCAATCTTTTCCACGATCAGAGGGATTAAAATTGTCGTAGTTTAACACTTGCATGGCCCCAAGCCTAGTGAAATGCCTAATTTATGTTACACACCATAACTATGTAAGAACTTGATTAATATAAGTCTGTGTTTCAGTTAGAGTAAAATGAAGTACTTGGATGAACTGAGTTTGGGAATAGGGTTGAAATACATAGCGATTCATTTGGTCCAACAGTATTCTGACAAAAAAGCAGAGAAACAAGTGTGGTTTAGCTTGTTTTTCGTTCGATATACCCCCTTCTTTGAAACTATCTTTTTTAGTAGAGAGACACCCAAGTAATGCTCTGTAACAATTTTTCAGGTGGGCAATCCTAAACTAGATCATAGGTGTTGGGATCGACCTGAAAACATGACAAAGCAACGGCCTTTGACGCAGGTGAATGCCTCTGCCCCTGGAACTGAGGTTGCCGCTGAAACAGCAGCAGCTCTGGCATCAGCATCTCTAGTGTTCAAGGTCATCGACTCTTCTTATTCCATTTTACTCCTGAAGCATGCTAAACAATTGTTCACATTTGCCGACCGATATAGAGAATCTTACAGCATCAGCATTCCCAATGTGCAAAATTTCTATAATTCTACCGGCTATGGGGATGAGCTATTGTGGGCAGCTAGTTGGCTCTATCATGCAACTGGGGAGAGATTTTATTTTGACTACGTGACTGGGAAAAATGGGGAAGATTTCGCTAATTGGGGAAATCCTACATGGTTTAGCTGGGATAACAAGCTGGCTGGTGCTCAGGTATTATTCATGGGTAGAGTAACATCTAAAACTATAGCAGAATGGATGAAAATGGTTATTTCCTTGCTTTTAAAATGAAAGAGAACACATATATACTCATCACGTTGGGAACAAAATTTTTTATATTGTTTTTCTTTTGAGCTTAGCCCTAACCGTTTCTGGGAAATTGAAGGCTTGATGGCAAATTCAACGAGTACCTTGTGCAGGTTCTGCTGTCGAGGGTTAATTTTTTTGGGTCGGAAGATATATCAAATTCTAAAATCCTCCTCAGGTATAGGAAGTCTGCAGAGGCTGTCATGTGCAATCTTTTACCCGATCCACGCACAGGCACAACCAGCAGAACTGAAAGTAATATTCCCTGTTACTTTCTTTCCCAACTCAAATTATCATACGCGAACTTGAAAGTTTCGATTTTCCTTTTGTTTTGTGAATACAGAAGGTTTAATATGGATAACTGAATGGAATGCTCTCCAGCATCCTGTGGCTTCGGCTTTCTTAGCTGTGGTTTATAGCGATTACATGCTTACATCTCGAACTAAAAAGATTTACTGCAGTGGAAGTTATTTTACGCCCTTGGATCTCCGGAAATTTGCAATCTCACAGGTAGTACTCGTATAGTCATATTATACCATCATGGTAATCTTTCACCAATTTGTACAAGAAGATATAGTTGTTCGTAACAGGTCAATGAAAATCTTTTGAACTAATCCCATAGTAGATGTGCATCATTTCTTTGGAAGCTACACAATATAATGAGTCCACAGTCGTCTTTTCTTGACGATAGATCATTCACATTGCTCAGTGTTTATATACACACATATATATTCACATCCCACGTGTTTTTCACAGCTGGAATATGTCCTAGGAAACAATCCTATGAATATGAGTTATCTCGTGGGATACGGGGATAACTATCCACAATATGTCCACCACAGAGGAGCCTCGATTCCGGCAGACGCTACAACTGGATGTAAAGACGGTTTCAAGTGGCTTGACTCAGATGAACCGAATCCTAACATTGCAATTGGAGCACTTGTTGGTGGTCCTTTTCTTAATGACTCGTATATTGATTCGAGAAACAATTCTATGCAGGGAGAACCGAGCACGTATAACAGTGCTGTCATTGTTGGGCTTCTTTCTGGTCTGGTTACCACATCATCTGTGGTTCTATCGTTCATTTAATGAAATTTGAGAGTGTGTGTGTGTGTGTGTGTGTGTGTGTATTTTTACAAAAAAAATATGTATTAAATGTGAATTTATTTAGTGACCATTTTAGCCTACCTTTCATGGGCTTCCTTTAAAAAAAATCAAAAAAATTGAAGTGTGGAAAGGAAAGTGGGATTTGGTTATTAGGTTTCAATCATAGCTTGTCTACTTAGCAGATTGGATTGTGCACAATGCGCACTGACTAGCAATTGACACTGTTCTCTGTTCTTATCTATTTAGAAGAATGCATTTGTGCATTAAGAAAGGCCTTTTTTTTCAATTTAACCTCGGCTGGTTTGGGCAGCGAGCTTAGGGTGCTAAACCCAATTCGTCCTTTTTTTTTTCAATTTAAGATTTTTTTTCCTCCTAAAAGTGAATAGTCAAGTTTCAGTATTTCCTGATATTTTTATATTTATTATAAAAATTTTGGGAGTGGATAAGGGCTAGAGCATCATGTTAGTCAAAAGTGTCGACTGCACGCACTGTATAGACAAAGTCAATCCCCATTGGTTTCAAAATTTTCAACGGAAATGGTTTCAGTTGGATGTTACCCGTAGTTGAGTGCCAACGATTTTCGCACTGATCAAGTCTATATATATATATATATATATATATATAAAACCTAATGGGATGGAACATCATGATAGCTCAGACAGAGATATGGAAATGCAAAGTCTACGTTTCAATTTAATTTTGACCCAAATTTTTTTAAAAAAAATTAAGATTAAAAATAAAAGCACGTCAATTTGACTCAAAAAAGTCGTAAAAATTTTTAATTTACTCCAATAGCTTCCAAATTTGTCGGTGAAAGTTCCGTTTCCACAGCGTGAGCGTGATGAGGGTGAGTGTTACGTGTATCAGAATGTAGGTGTTGTGCGTAGATGTTGTAACACCCACGACAACATGGAGCGGAAATTATAGTTTAACACATTAACACGTAACTGGAATAATAACAATACGTGAGACGAGATATAAATTATGCACATGTATAAAATACTTGTGCGGTGCCTCAGGGCAAAATAATTCACTAGAAAAACTTGTAAGTCTACAAAAACCAATACTAGTGAAAGGATAAAACAACTCCCTTATCAAGGCGAGTAACAAATTGCATCCTAAACCTCTAACAACCCGTATAACCAATTATACAGAGGATGCATCAACTGAGAAGTGAAAAATCTTCAAAAATCAACACACTAATCAAAACAGTGATTAGGCGTTGTCTTCAGATGTTGTCAGTACTTCACAGCAACACTTTAACAATGGCACGAGATTGCTTCGATCTCGAAAGCTCCTCGTCCGTCTTCGTCTCTCAGAATTCTCTCCATATTTCAACTTAGTCTTCTTCTATATATAATATTCCTTTTTTCGGTCCTATTAATCATAGAAAAAGGATTTCATTAGGAAACAAACTCTTTTCAAATAAGGATATCATATCTTAAAGATATTATCGTATCATTCATAGTCTCATACCAAATATTAAATCTATATGTCTAGAAAGACGAAATATTACAGATATTAAAAAGGAAAATATATCAATAAATAAAATTCCTTTCAGTCGGCAAGAATAGTTCCTCATTTTATGTATGTACGTGTGTATTCGGATTTTTCTATAGTGTTTTTTAGGATGTTGTGTAATTTTAACTATTGAATCACATCATATATGATGTCAAATTTCATTAAAATTTGAGGAATTCGCATGATCTAATAATGTTGGGATAAACTAATAATTCATATATTTGTAAGATAGTTTTAGTTTTTTATTTAACAAAAAATAACTAATATAACTACATTCAAGTGGAAAAGCTGCGCGCAGTAATCACTTATTTCCATAAAATTGATCAAAAAATTACGAAGGAATATTATAAAATTGAGGCAACATTGTATAGACAAAAAAAGACCGCTACGGATTGTCTGTTCATGTCATATTGTCATTTGATGTTCCACCAGTAAATAATTGACACTGCCAAACGTAGTGATAGCCCCCAGAACGTTTGTCAACCACCACCACCACCACCACCACCATAGGGTCGCCGTACCACCGAAAGCTTGCCATCGTCGCCATAACCCTTACATTCACCACCACCAACAAATCGTATGCCTTGATTTCGTTCACCACAGCCAAAGCCACCGCTCCCTCACCTTCGCCAGCGACACTGTTCCTTGCTCGCCACAGTCGTCACGTCTGCTTATTTGGATTCTTCGGTTGCTTGGTTCACGAATTATTTTAATTGCAAACAGACATATTTTGCAAAATCTATGCAATTAATAATCAATGGTTAATTGGTGGAACATACTATTCAAAGGCAGAAAATAACATGCGCAAACAAAGCTTATAAAATATATATATAACAAAATAAAAGTTTTTTTTCTGATTCAAATGAATACAAATAAAAATGGGCAAATCAATATGGGGTAACATGAATTGGCACAAACTTATGTGAAAATCCACAGCCGAAATAAAAGAACTGCGGACATAATAATAAAACATCCTCTACTCTAGCTTAACTTTTACAATATGATGATAAAATTCCATTATATACGTCGCCTAAATATTCGAGTTTTATAGTGTATCAACGAGCGAGTTCTGATTTCGTCGTATAGCCCAGTTGCTGCTCTATCTCCCAAGTCAATTTTGGTGTAACCCCGTCATGTATCGGAGCATAATCCTGCACAAAAGATCGGATTTTTACTCAACTACAGAGAATATAATATATATTTTTTGAATTGGCCAGGAGAGGAGATTGATATCAGACAAGCTACAAACCGTCAACTACTAGAAAATATAACATTGGATCAAAGAATTGAATAAATATTATTCATACCTCGAGCTTGGACATGAGTACTTGGGCAGTTGGGGCAGACACAATGATATGACGGGCAGATGGGGTGATGAAGCCTTCATCAACTGCCTTGTCTATAAAAGACAAGAGTGAGTTGTAGTACCCATCCACATTCAGCAAACCCACCTGCAAATTCAAAATTACACAAAGTAAATGCATCCATTAATCCATTTTGATTTTGACTTTCGAGGCTTATTATTACATTTTTTTTTTCAAAGAGACATGCACGGAGGAAATGAAACATACGGGTTTGTCATGAATTCCAAGTTGAGCCCAAGTGATGACTTCCAAGAGTTCCTCCAATGTACCATACCCACCTACAATCCATTTTAAAAACACCCAATTTGTCAATACTAAATAATCACCAACTTGCACATGCAAATAAACGATTTATCAAAAGAATTATTACAAGAGTCCATTTTACGCTATTATTAATATCCCCCATATAAATATATCGGGTACTAAGTTAAAGGACAATAATTCAGCAACTTGAAAATGGTATAGATTTAGCCTAATAGCATGTATCCATCTGATTTAACACACATCCGATCAGGTGGAAAGTTATTTTTGACATTGCTACGAAAATATATTATATGAAAGCAACTTAAAACAATAGCAACACGATGCCATATATAATTAATATATGACTAAAAATACCAGGCAAGGCAATAAATGCATCAGCTTGCTTGGCCATTTCTGCCTTTCTTTGGTGCATACCAGACACCGCTCTCACTTCTCCCACTGGCTCCCCGGTTATCTGATTAACCCCAATACAACTTTAGAATTAAATCTTGTACGTACACTTCAATTATACAATTTTTAATTCTTACCTCTATCGGCATTAGAGTTCTGGGAATGACTCTGCAAAAAAATAAAAATAACAAATATTGTCGGTCATATTTCTTCTCTTTTCTTTTTTTTTTTTAAAAAAAATTTAGAAAGAGCAATTTTTATCGAGAGATAAAAGTAAAATACCCCAACACGTGGCGGCCACCATCATACACAGCTTGGGAGACTAAACCCATTAACCCAATACTTCCACCTCCATAAACCAAGTCTATGCTCCTTTCAACCTGTCCATTATTAATTAAATTTTTATATTCGATTTTATATGATTCGGGCCTTCATTTCTTGAATAATCAGGCAGTACGATTTCAACGTGAACACCATATTATTATATGATGATTAATCAACTGAAAGAAGAAATATTATATATATATATATAATTCTTGATGTACTGGATCGATTTAGTCCTAACTGCTGGTGATAACAGAAATCATAAAAATAAATTATATAAAAGTAATAAGATTTAAAGATATCACAATATAAGGAGACTGTCATCTCTTTGCTCTAGCTCCTGTTAACTATAGGCCATGTTTGGACCAAAAGTTCTTGTGTGAGTTTGACGTCACAACAGATTATAATATAACCCCAAGAAATTGATGGTCGAATGAACATAACTGTACAAGAACAGACAGTTTTGAGGTTCATTTCTTGTGTAAAAATATGGAACCAAGCAGAGAATTAACTTCTTCTCAATCTAATAAAATATCCATGATGAGAATTTCTATAGACCCTCCCTCCACTTTCTTTACATTTTTTCATAATTTACATAAAAAAAAAACTAGAAAACAGCAACTCATTTTTTGCATTTGAAGGGATTCTGTGAATGGTGACTACTTATTTTGTGATGATGAGATACAAAGTTTGATTTTTTAAAAAATTTAAGTCGCGATTATATAGGTAAACCAGTAAAAGAAGATATAAAAAGTACCAATTCTTTGCCAAGTTGTATGGCTGCGAGTTGGTAGCTCGGATTTTTTCCTGGACTGCTCCCACAAAAAACACATATCCTCTTGAATCTTGACGGCTTCATAGGCTGCTGCAAGCTATTTTCCATGGTCAACACCTATTTCTGTGTGTGTGTGTGTGTGTGTGTGTGTGAAATAAGGAATATGGGAAAAAGGGTGGTAAAAAGATTGCGTGAATAGAGATTAGATTAACGGGATATATGTTGCTGTGTATCGAGCAAGTCAGCAAAATTTCTTGATCCTGCTGCGTTGTATAGAAGTAAGAAAGAATAAGAAAATGTTTAGAAAGGAATGAGGGGATGGAACACTGGTAAGTCATTGGTCCCCTTTTATATCCAAATTTGTCTTGGGATTTCCAATCCAATATGTACACATGGCACCAACTGTCCTTTTTTATGATTTATGATTATGATTTTTTTGGGATTATATTTTTACCATTGATATTTTTGTTCGAAACATTTTACTTTTTTTTAACTACGTACTTTAGGTAATTTGTGTCCTTTTCAATCTAAAGTCTATGGAGATAGAGTTTCTAAGGACAGTACTTAGTGGGTGTGTAATCACCATTTTTTTTCTTTTTATGGCGTATTTCTTGTTTTGGGATTTAGATTTTCTTTTGGCATGCTCTTTGAATCATGTTCTCATATGAACAAGGAATTGGCATGAAGAGATTACAATACCTCATATTTTGTGTCTTAATAAATATAAATATATATATATGATTTTTTTTAATTAAATTGTTTAGGACCAATTCGGCCATTTCTCGTATGTGATATTTAAGGAGAAATACTAAATGAAACACAATTTTTGAAACCAATGAAATAGTTATGAGTATCACATGACAATGTCTGCCCACTTGTACCCAAACACCTTCAATTATGATCCAAGTACAAAAAATAAGTAGGAGAGGTATACATTTGAAACATTATCGAGTGAGAAATTCGGGACATCGTCATTGTGTTAGGTGTTATATCAATTCAACACATGAGGAGATCGGCTAATGAAGCGGCACATCGATTGGTTCGACGTACTCTTATGACTAGGTCTGACTTAGAATGGTTTAGTAGTTATCATCCGACTGGATTTTTAAAATTATATCTAAATATTTAAACTCTTCGTTTTAATACAATTTCATATTCAAAAAAAAAAACACTACTCTACAAATATTTCACCCCAGATTTTGTCTCCATGAGCAAACAATTGACAGTTTTGTATTAATTGATTATTTAGTAAATCTATACTAAAAATTTGATTTTTTTAAATAAATAAATATATATATATATATACCATGATATATAATATTAAACATTAGCCAGTGAGATGGGGGCCGGAGTGAGTACATGCTTCCGTGACGGTGCCATATAGAGGTGCACGTGCGCTTCACCTAAGGCCATACATTTGCTGGACCAAAGCTCCAAGCAACCTATTCAAAGGACCTCTCCTTAACCACACAAATTTTCAGACCAAAATTCTTCTCCTACCACNCCTTCAATTTTAAATCATACTGACTTGATTTCCATTTTATAATATGTTTGATCATCAAAATGAAAATGGGTTGTAATTGTATCTGCACAAAAGACTAATTTTCCCCTAGTTACTCAACTAAAATTAATATTTCAAGATTCTACTTTATACATTACTGGCATGCACAAAAAGTACCTATTCTCTGTCAATATATATA
>NC_133313.1:21470432-21473145 GCF_012295235.1 Primulina huaijiensis
ATATATTATTAAAATTAATGATACGTATCGTACATTTGAGCCATTAATTTAAAAGGATTAGATGATTATTAGTTGGCTAAAGTATATAATGGGTGATTTCCAAGATTCTTCCCATTACAATGGAGACTAATTTTAATAATTGTTATTTTTTTGGGTGGATGGATATTTTAATTTTTTTTAAGCTCGCGTTTCAGTCATGCTTGGAAAGTTGAGTACAAAGAGTGTTCAAATGGAAGTTTTCCTCTTCATTTTCGACTTTCAAAGAATTAGGTGTCATAATTTATCTGGCCTACACCAGATAGTGACTTAATCGGAGTCTTGTCAAAGTAAAATTTAGTTTTTTTTTTTATGGATTGTAACTTATAATTTGAAAATTATTTTATTATATATCCGAGTTGAATAATTATAATTATATTTTTTTAGAAAATATTGTAAGAGATAAAATATTCGAGTTTTTGAGATATTTTCTGTGGTTTTTTAGTAAAATTTTACGCAAGTACAACTCCATTTTGCAGATGAGTAAATATATATTAATGGATTTAATATTCAGGGTGATATTTTGATATATTTACTTGTATATGATTTTTTTTAATTAACAATTATATATGTTGTCGGACTAGAAAGTTCACTCGATTAACGTAACGTTAAATGCCCATTCGAAGAATTATGTCTCGATGCATCAGTTTCCTCAAGCGTTTAATAATATAACGACGTGGTCAAATTCCTAAAGCATGATTTTTCAAACCTTTTTTCTTTTCCTAATTAGCATCTTTTTTTGGTAGAAAAGTCGTATGAAACATTGATTTGGGAATAGGTAAGAAAAGAGAATTATAAATGAAATCATCGTAAAAAAATCAAATGGATCTCGAGGATTATTAATTAGTGAGAGTTATAATAGTGATATTACTTTGATGTAATTTGGTCATACTAATAAAGGATGATTTTATTTTTCCTAAGTTGTATTTTTAATCACACACCCAGAATATTAAAATTTAAAATTTAAATTGTGATGCCTCTTATCTCACATCTTAAAAATTAAAGATTTAAAATAAATGTATAAAGAGCTTACAATGGACTTCTATAACAACTTGGGTTAATTATTTTCGTAAAACGAAGACGAATATGAAGTAGTTGCTATAGAGACTCATTGTACAGTCAAGCGTATCAGAGCCGGTTACTGACAAGGAACAACGGGAAATAAGTGCTATGCAAGGCAACATGATACGTGTATGTGAGCCACCTCTTGAATCCGCAGGACAAAGTGTTACATGACGGGAGTCACCTCTTGATCGTGTAAGAACACCACCTCTAGATTCTCGGCGCTGGTGGATCGAAGGGTCAGGCCACGATGAGGACTTCGCGTTCTGAAGGAGGGGTGATTGTGATGTCTCTTGTCCCACATCTTAAAAATTAAATATTTAAAATATGTTTATAATGAACTTACAACGAACTTCTATAACAACTTGGGTTAATCATTTTCGTAAAGCGATGACGAATACGAAGTAGTTACTATAAGGAACTATTGTACAGTCACGCAGACGCAGATCCGGACTCGACATAAGTTGTATTTTTTTAGGATTATTAATTAATTGTACAATTTTATATAGACTAAAGGCAAAACTTAAACACAAAGGAACCTACTTTGACCTCAAACATCTCTTCACGCCATTGTGTGTGTGTTTTTCCTTCGAGGGAATTAATTTTCAAGCGCGAACAAAGGAATATGTCTTGTTGCCGGTTCTCCCTATTAACCAAGCCTACATTCTAGGCTGCGTTCAGAAATATTCCAACAGTAAAATAACAACTCTGTTTTTTTTTTTTTTTTTAAGTAGGTAAGAAAGTCAATGTTTCTGTTTTTCACTTTTCTGGGAATATTTCATCATGTCTTATGGGGCACTGTCCTATGAAGTGATCAAAAGCTCAATTTTAACCACATCTATGCGGAGTCCACCAAATTCTTTAAAATCAACGATTCAGATCCTGTGGGACATCGACAGAACCACTTTTCTGATGCAACAAAGGACCCATACTATATATATATATGAGTGGGTCTCATGTGAGACCGTCTCACGGATTCTAATTTGTGAGACGGGTCAACCCTACCCATATTCACAACAAAAAGTAATACTCTTAGCATAAAAAGTAATACTTTTTCATGAATGACCCAAATAAGAGATCCGTCTCACAAATACGACACGTGAGACAGTCTCACACAAGTTTTTGCCTATATTATATATATAGATATAGAGAATATAAATAATATCTTATGTATTAATCCAATTGCAAACTTACTGTCGGAAGCAATAATTATCCTAACGATAGAAAGAATGAGATATGGTGTTTAAAGCTATATTATATGATTAATTAAAATAATTTAAGTTACAGCCTCCACCGGTTATACTTTTTATATATTATTATATTGTATGATGTTATATATATTGAAAAATATGACCTATTCAAATGTCCAAAACGAAGAAATAATAATAATAATAATAAAAAGGTGTGGTGGGGTAAATTGGGATAAGAGTGCACGTGGAAGTATCTCTGTCTCTACCAAATGTTGCCTCCTTTAATCCAGCCGTTTCCCAAGATTTAAACCCACCTTTTTAAAAAATCATAAAATATATAATATAATAATATACACAAATTTATTTTTGAATATTCTCCTTTGAATTCAATGCTTCTTATCCATCGAACAAGCTTCGCCCTTTAT
>NC_133313.1:21473403-21573705 GCF_012295235.1 Primulina huaijiensis
TATATATAAAATCAATAATTTTATAGGGATTAAACCGAATAATATCAAGTTACAACATTCAATAGACTTGATAAGTTTGACACTAAATAATAATATAATTCAAGTTGCATTTCACATACATAGAATATTAATTAATCCCTTGCTATTTAATTTAAAAGTCTAGTTTTGTATTGATGCAGTCGTTAAATTTGACAAAAGTAGATGGTTTGAACTGCGAATTACAAATCCAAGTCTAATACCATAAATGTGGTTGGGGGAAGGTTAATTTTTTGTTAGAAATTTGGATTCCGAGACAAATTAAATGAAAAAAAATATATTCAAACTTCACTTAATATCTTAAAAATATATATAAAGTTTTTATTTATTTCAAACAAACTTTGTTGGGATACAACAATTTTTAGAATAATCGAAACGTGATGACTGAACTGTTGTGAGCTTTAAAATGTTTGAATTGCACTGTTATCATAAATTATAAATTTTGGTAAAACGTCGCTCAAATGACTCAATCAAGACATGATATTCCTAGAATATTCCACATTCTAAAAAATCTTTATTATTTAAATAAAATTGCACTGGAGTTTCCAATCAAATTATCATGTTAGTTAGTTGAAGCTGGGTTTCTGAAGCGTGCACAAAATATCAACCTCATTAATTCACAAATTTTTAACTCATTAATTCGTTGAATAATTTAAACATCATATCACATGATACTTAAATTATAATAGAACATCTTCATTAATTAATACGTTTGCTTGTCAAGTAAAGTTGGTTTGGATCCTGTGGCCTAAAAGTGATGCACATGAGCATGTTCATCTGTTTCTTGATTTAATAAATTATAATATTAACTTACCCTCTATATATTTAAATATGCTTAAAAAAAAATTTCCACACCTACGTCACTGCAAAATGGACATATGTGGACGTCCATCTATGACAGCTACTTTGTATCTATGCTCATTTTACGAAAATAATTAACTCAAATTGATATAGAAGACCATTGCGGTTAATTATAAACCATTTTAAATTTTGATTTTTAACTCAATAGTACAAGAGTATTACAATATCAATCAATTCCAATTAAAAAAAACAAAGGGTTTTGTGTCTTTTGACTAACTAAAACATTTATTATTGTGGAAATCATATTTTAATGATGATTTTATTTCATTAAAATGTCAAGAAATGTGGTTAGGAAAAGAACACATCTTTTAGAAGGTGGGAGAAGGAAAAAAGAAGAGCCTAACCACCCCACAAAAAGAAATTAAATTTGGACTATTGAAATTGATTATATTGGTGAGTGAGGGAAAAAGGAGAGGGAAGTGACAATGTATTTTTTTGGAATTTATGTGATGTTTTATTTTCAGTCCAAAACTTACATGCATCATCCTTTCTTTTTATATAAAATTGTTACATTATTTGACAATAATTCGATCAGTCGTATTATATATGGCTTGTTTTAAAAAGGAGATAGAGAAATTGCGTAGACACTTTTGTCGATCGCCGATTTGTATGACTAATTTAAGGAGTTGACATTAACGTACAAAGTTATTCACTCGATGAACATAATTAACAATGTAAAAATATTTAAATATGATATAAACTCGATCTCACAGTTTTGATTTTATAACACTATTGGAAAATTGGTTCTTTAAGCAAACGATAACGAAAGTAATTTTAATATTTGAAGAACATGTCATAGTTTAAAGCATTAATTTATATATTTTACGATGTCTTGTCCCGAGATCAAGAGCAAAATTATAGTTAAGAATAGTTCAACAAAAGACTAATGACACTTAAGTTCTGCTAAACTACATCAATTTGTGATTTTTCAAAAAAGGCGAGCCGACAAATTTGTCTTGATTTGCCAATGTGCGGCTGCGATATATCAAGAGAACATAATTACGACATTAATTAAGAATTAAATAATTAATCATCCATTACATTAATCTTCAAAATATCCTATTGCTTCCTTCCAATAAAATACTTTAATCCTCTCATTTAAATTTTTCAGGCTATCCAACATGTTACCTTTCTTGAAAACAACAAATTGTTTAGCTAATTAAATAAACTATTAATGTCACGTCCCGAGCCCGGGTCCGCGCCTGCGTGACTGCACAATGAGCCCCTATAACAACTACTTCGTATTCGTCCTCGCTTTACAAAAATGATTAACCCGAGTTGCTATAGAAGTCCATTGTAAGCCATTATAAACTCATTTTAAATATTTGATTTTTTTGACGTGAGACAAGGGTATCACAATTAATACGTGTAATCTTGTAATATAGCTTAATTAATGAATTAGAATTATATGATCATATTATCTTTAAAATATTATATTTGCAACACCCCAAAAGTAAAGATTTATACTGAATTATAATTAATTTTTATAATAATTTGAGTTAACTATTTTGTAAAAATATGTAGTTGGAATGCGATGGTTCGCGTTTCAGTTGTGCTTTTGTTCACTTTAAATTAACTATATATAAATTTTCCACATATCAATATTTCAACGCAGAAATACAAAACATGAAGGGATCTCAATTTCACACGCTTTTTTTTTTTTTAATGCAAAGCTCATTTTTTACGAGACACTTGAAAATGACATGAGTTGGAATGGGTAACTAATTAAATTTTCTTTAAATCCTTAAATTCAAACATAAGTTTGTGGACAGTCTATGGTAAGGAAAAAATTGTTTCTGTATTTCCTGATTTACGCGAAAAAAATTGTTGTATTCCATGAGCTAACAAATCTTTTTACGAACGAAAATCGAAACAAAACATTGAAAATATAATAATTAATCAAAGTAAGTTTAAATTTCTTTACGTGTTTCGAAAAAATAATAAGTATTTATGAAAGTGAGTGGAATTCTTTTACATATATTTTTTATGACGGCCGTGATTCGCATATTCCTGTCCATAAATACACGTGTGAATCACGATCATGAAGCACTACACACAATAGAGTCGTGTACATTCCAATATCCAAGGAATTAATGAAAGTGTGTGGATTAGGTATATGACAATATCAATAAATTTGTATATATTTAATTATTTATAGACATTAAAATAAAATAATTATTTGTAGATTATATAGTTAAAATCAACGTGAGTACTCAAAGCTCCATATCCAAATGGATATGGCTGACACATCATATTCCAATCAAATAAATTATATTGTGATACATGTGGGAAGGACTGTTAACATACTTTCTCTATTTTTCAATTTAAAACAAAAGCAATTTTATGTTTAGATGAGGCATTTAAGAAAGAATTTTTTTAATATTATTTTCTAATAATAATAATAAATAAGTAAAAGTGATGCACTAGGATGATATTTTTTCACCATTCTTAAAAGATGACTTTATTTTATTCAAAAAAATAGAATGATTTTTTTTTTCCCAATTATTATTACCCGACGTCATCAAAAAATTTTCATCCACTCTAATTTATTCTATTCGTGGTGTGCTTACCTTCAAGAACCATTAATTAACCACGAACAAATCGTGCTCTAAACTGATAAAATCCGAGGCGGCTTAAAACTAATTTCTTAAAAATCATCATGTCCAAATCACCATTATCAATGAATTAACGCCCATAATAATTTGGATTATAACAAAACCCAAGTCTCGAGATGACAAGCTATTTCACATCAAGATAAAGCATCGCAATAAAATATGAAAAAAGGGACAGCAGATTATCTCACCATCCGACAAATATAAGTAGTGTAATTGCATGCACACGGTTGGATGATGGGATACGGGCTCCATGCCATTTGACTCTTGTGGGATCGTGTATCAATCTTGCAGGACATGCAATATCTTCGTTAAATGAACCTGGAACATGCTCATTTTTTGGGCCTTTTCTTGCTTGTTTTTACTTTCTTAGTGCTTTTCTTCTTCATCTTGAAAGTTATATTTCGGGGGTTGATTATTATATTATATTATAGGTAAATGTGCAAGTTTCGAGAGAAACTCGATCCTCATGTTTGTGACCTAAGAATATTTCAAGGAACGCAGTTGTGTTTCATAGTGTATAAGCGATATCAAGTATTTCTTGAATTTTAAACATAATGACAGAATTTATAGGTCGATTTTTTTGTTTTTGTTCACTGCATTTACCGAAAATTTACAACGAAAACCACGATATCCTCGACGACTTAAACTTTGGTTATTTTCAATTATTGTTACATATTGAATATCAATAATGGGTTTCTCAATCTTCGATTCTTTTTTAATAAATAATTAACTAATTTTTAAATCATGATAAGAAAGAAAGAAAGAGAGAGAGAGATATGCCATCGGAGGCCGAACACTTCTTTTAAGCACATACTGGGCTCAGAGAAACCGTGGGCCTGTGAATTTAGCCCATTAACAACTTATGCCGCACCTTAAGTTGCAAGGAGTAAGGTCGTCTAGTTTATTAATACTACATTATTGGACTTTCTTCTCAGGGAGGGAATTTTTGTGTGCTAACGGCCCAGATCCTCCTCCCAAATTTTTTTTATCAATTAAAATTATTTGAAAATGAATTCGATGGAGACAAACCAAAAAACTATGTTATTTAATGATTCAGAAGCTGAACCAACACAACCATCATTATTAGTATCCATGATAAATTAAACACAATTACCGCGCTATCTATTAAAATTCTGACGTTTTACGTAGGATTGAAGTTGAACTCCAATTTTGCAGACAATGTCTGAAATCCTTTGGTATTGGGCTCGAGTTACATACATAATTTTATGTTAATAAAAAAAATTATATATCACTTCTGTCAAGTTTAAAATTGAAATCAGTGCTTGATCTTGATTGGGATGCTACCCGTAGTCAAGTTCACACAATAATTAACTCAGAAAACACATTTCTATAGGTAAAAAATAATTGTTGATTGAATAGTTAGGGGAGGAGGTAAATTCATTTCTTGAAAGGGACTAGACACGAAACATACATTTAAAAAAAGTGTACAATCAAAATATATCATCCATAGGTACACATCACTTGGAAAATCATATAAATTTTATGGGCTGCAGACACAGTGGACGAATTTAGAATGGAAAAAAAAAATTGGTGATCGAATACATGTAAAATGATTTCAAAATTAAATCATGTACTTCATTTTATTATATGTAAGTGGCAACAACAATACACCACCAACATATTAGTGGTGAAATTTAGCCTTTACAAATGTCAACAATAAAAAAAAAAAACCCAATCAATTAATTTTCAAAAGTGAAATAAAAATGCGAATAGTAAATGCTCCATCCAAGTATGCTGAATTATTTTGAAAAATAAAAATAAAAAATCTAACTTTGAGGTAATTTTCCGGACACGACAATTTCTTTGCCTTCTTCTTGTCCTTGGGGAGTAATGAGAGGCAAAAGTAACATGGCTTTTATGAGTGGATAGAACTGTCAAAACTGATTAAACCCTTCAAGAGAGTCCATCCCACACATAAAATAGTTGATTCGCAATTTTTCGAGCTGCCAAAATGATGGGCTGACCATTACAATGGAATAACGTTCGTGCGTGGTTACACATAAAGAAAATTATGGGATCACCTTCAGCAGTGTTAAGAGCTTTCAGATCCGTCTACAGAGGAAATTCCATACTGTCAATGATGCGTAGTGCGGCCCTAGCAGCAACCGTCTATTACATATGGATCTTGCGAAATAGAGTATTATTCGATAATGAAGTTTTTAACGCCGATCAGATTGTTAAGAAGTTTAAAATTCACACTTTTAGATGTATCCCTAGATCTGGTGAAATTATGGATGTATTGGTGTAATTGTTTTCTTTGTCTCTGTTTCTCCTGGAGATGCCCAGAGTATTTGTACACTAACGTTTTTTTTTTTTTACCTATTTAATGAATGCTATATTCATTTAAAAAAAAATAGAGGGTTAGAGGTTGAAAATTTACTGATATGTTAGCCACGTTTTTAAATTATTGTATGTGGATGACGGATGTGATCCTTGTGATAAATCTTCTTACGGATCCATTTTGAGAGGTTTTAGTCGCACATCAACGTAGCCTAAAGAATAATAATCGACCATTAAATGTTACTTTGTAGAATCGAATATTACATCCGATATCAAGGTTTCTGGTTGACTGACTAGCTTGACAATTGAAATCAGATAGTAATTCCAAGTCAAGGACCAACGCGTATCTATCAAATTATGCATACATTCCACTTGGAACAGATCCCTTTTAATGATATAAATGATTGTGAATTTGAAGTGAGAAGGTTACCCCCGAAATTGGGTTTGACGAATAATAGGAAGAATGAATGAATGAATGGTAAAGAATTTAACAAGAATGCCTTTCGGCGAGAGGTGGTGGGGTATGTGATTTCGCGAAGATGTCACAAATCGGTAGAATTACAAGGCACCAAATTTCATTCACAGAACATGGGATGGCATTGAAAATAGGTCTGATCATGGCCCCCGCTCACATTTGCCTAATTACCTACTTCTTCAAATCCTATTTTGTCCTTTTCTGTTGGGGCCCTGGATTTTAGTTCAAATTTTTCATCAGTATTTTCGAGTACCTTGGCGGTAAATTAATCTTGATCATTGATCAAAAGTCCAGTACGATTTATCTGTTAGTTCGTGTGGAGTAGTACAGGTTGTTGCGATAGCTTGGAATTTTATGGGTTTCCTCTTGAAATAGTATATATATAAAGAGAAAAACATTTTTAATGTTTTATGTTTGTATTTTGATATTTTATATTATCAGATTTCAATATTCATAATGTATCTCAGGAGTTTTGCATTTTGAGACAATGTAATTGAGATTGCTGCAATGATATCACATTAACGTCACATCCGAAAAATGACTAAAGTTGCTAAAAATAAAAAGATAGCATATTAAGACTGAATTTTAACAATATAGATAACCAAAATTGCATTGAATCAAACATACATGAACAAAAGATTAATTTTCCCTATATGTAACATGATAAGATATTTTTAATTTTAATTGTGATTCTTGATTTTGAAAATTGTTAAAAAAAAAACTTTAAAAAAAATTAACACTCGTGTCACAGCTAGGGGTATAAACGAATCGAATCGAGTTGAATATTAGTAAAAATTTAATGTTCGAGTTCAGCTCGAATTAAGTATATTCGAGTTCGAGTTCGAAGCTCGAAAATTTTAATTTTTTGGCTCGAGTTCGACTCGAAATTATGTTCGAGTTCGGCTCGAAATGTTCGAACATATTCGTGAGTATCGAACTATTTCCCAAACATTTATGTTTGATAATGAAGGTTCGAAAGCTCGAAAAATCCGAAAGACTAGGAATGTATATATTAATATATAATTATATTATATTGATAAAATATTAAGATTTGCGAGCTACTCACGAACTATCGAATAAAATAATTTTGACTCTAATTTGGCTCGAGTTCGATAAGTTTGAATATGAATCAAATATTTATCGAGCCGACTCGAAAAGCTTATTAACCTGCTCGATTCTTTTACAACCCTAGTTACAACTGTGTATTTCTTTATTCAAATTCAATACGAGGAATGAAAAATGACGATCAAGCTGGAGAAACGAGTGTCAGTAAACATATAGAATATATTTTGTATATTTATCAAACGAAAGTTGGTATTATCAATTTTATGGATAAAATTTATTTAATTTACATCAAGTGTCTACCACCACTAGGGGTGTAAACGAATCGAATCGAACCGAATTTTAAGAAATTTTTAGTATTCGAGCTCGAGCTCGAATCCGAATATACATATTCGAAGCTCGAACTTTTATTATTTTCGATTCGAACTCGATTCGAACTGAGGGTCGAGTTCGAATTCGATTCGAACTTTTCAAATACTAAATCGAATAATTCGAATCACTACTAGAAATGGTGGTTTGTTTCATTGCTCAATTGTTATTCAAAAATATTAAAATGTATCACCTATCTACACCAAAAAACAAGTATAACAAACCATTAAATATTAGTCCTTCTTGATTTCATTACACTTTTGAATCATCAATTTACAATTTTTCATCAAACAAAATATGTATCAAATTTCCAGTTAAGCCATTTCATCCAAACTTGAAGATCCTTCCTCAAATACCTGCACACAATAAAATTCGTATATTTTGTTTATTTGCATAAATACAGTAAACATGATAGAAAAAAAAGATAATGTATATAATTATCTACCTTCCAAAAGTTAAATATCAACACTATTTAACTATCAAACTTCAACAAAATAGTTCAAAAGTCCATTCTTTTTTTAAATACCTACATTCAGAAAATTCACATGTTTAATTTATTTATAAAAAACAGAAAAAAAAANCCCTAACCACCACACACGCATTTGTGCGGAACAACTTTACACTAACACGAATATGTAATTGACAAAGAACAAAAGCACTTCCTACTCACTTGACAATTCATTTCCATGTTTATAAGTTGTCACATACACAAACAAATTATTAACGTTTGGTGAATTGTCGAATTTATGTCTCAATACGACATGATCCTATGGTCACAAATTAATTCATTGAAATCGATTTCATGTAATCCTAGGCAAGTAATAACACACAAAAACCTTAGTATGTATTTTAGTGTCTGTTAAATTAATGAATGATGTAATCGTATAATTATATTTATATTTTCCAAAAAGAGATTGTCGCCACAATTTTTATTTAATAACAATCATTCCCATCATATCAGTAGCCTAAGTTTAGGCAAACAGATTCTCGAGATAAATGGATAATTTAATTACAAACATTATTTTTTAGGAAATAATCAGACATTTCAACAACCGCTATCTTTAGTTTATTCTGCAATTTTAGTCCATTTTTCCATGTAGCATTGTTGTGGCACATATGTGACGTCTACATAACATTGGAGTTAACAAGCAAACACTTACGCAAGAAAACGATTAAAATTATTAAAAATAAAACGGTATAAAGCTAAAACTAAAATTTTTCAACATAAATTAATGAATAAAATCACAAAAAAAAACAAACATACATAAAGAAAAAAATATATTACATTTTTGTTGACATATGTTAGTTCAACCTTATGCTGGATCAAATTCAGTCAACCAGAGAGGGGTGAAAAAGTATAAAAAGGAAGCAATATTTCTCGTGTAGAGGGTTAAAACCAAAAAGAGGGGCCCTAATGTCTCGATCAAAAGCTACAAAGATGATTAAACTCGAGGACTTTGGCTCCCAAAAAAATGTAACCGAAAGCCTTAATACACAATGCCCAAAAACACCTGTGCCTTCTTCTTTGCCCTGCTCCCCACAAAACCACATGGCCTTTTATTTATAAATAAAAGTTTATTTTTTTATTCCCCCCATTATATATATAGCATAATTCCCGAACCCACTCCATCATATTAAAATCAACAACTCCTTTGAGATTCACACATATTATATGCATAATATATACATAATACATATTCTTGAATTTTTCACCAAAAATGGCCATCAGAAATTCAAGCAAACTCTCACAAAAAGCAATGATTAAACAAATAGTGAAGCGATGCTCCACCTTAACGAAGAAATACGAAAACGAAGAAGGGCTACCATTGGATGTGCCAAAAGGGCATTTTGTGGTGTATGTAGGGGTTAACAGAAGCAGATATATTGTCCCAATTTCCTTCTTGAACAGACCCGAGTTCCAAAGTCTACTGCAGCGTGCGGAAGAAGAGTTCGGATTCGAGCAGCACATGGGGCTTACTCTTCCCTGTGAAGAAGAGGTTTTCGAGTCTTTGATCTCAACGCTTAGGTAGAATTTTTAGTTTAAAGGGAAATATGTTTCGTTTTTATTCTGATTACGTGGGAACTCCTAATCGTTATTTTTCGATGCGCATGAGGTAAATCACGGTTAATGCATCCTGAGAAATATATTTTAGATTAGAGAAATGTTTGAGGTTTGAGTTTGAATCTCAACATTAATTGATCCTTGTACCACACTTGGTCTAGATGAACAGAAACTTTGTAATTTAACAAGTTTTATTTCATACATATGAATGGCTCTATAGATGAAATCTATGAGAATAACAAAAAATAAAAACTAAAGACATAATTTAATTTACATGTGTATAATTTGCATGCGATATAAATATCAAATAAACCTTCAAGTAGATATAATTTTACATCAATTGAATTTTAAATATCTTTATTTTAAATAATCGTTTTAAGATCTTGGGAAGTGGAGGAGGACGAGCTTATATAATAATTACCAATTTCTCTTAATTAATCATTTGACCACAATAACTAATTAATTAATTGTTGTACTTTTCGAATTCTGACATGAATAATTAACTGATTGTTGGATTGGACAGAGAGATTCCTTTTGACAATTTTTGCAAACGCGCTTTTCCGTACTTTTACGTTGAAAGTGCTATTTTACATCACTCTCTCAGCTTCACCATATACTCGACGGCAACATGACTTGTCATGCCTGTACGTTATACTAAACTTTAATATAAAATACAAAATTTTTGAATTTTTGTGTGAAACATAATAATAATTTTAGAAAAAAATTATTCAAAACTAATGGTTGAAATTCAATTTTGTTAATTTCTTTTAAAAAAATATTATAATATTTTCGGAAAGAAAATTTATTATGACAAAGTGATTTGGTAAAAAGTACCGATTATGTGTAATAGGTGTTAATTGAGTCAAGGAAAGAATTTTGAAATTCAATGCAAACTTCAAAGAACTTGAAGCAAATTTTTTGGAAAAAAGGGTCATGAGTCCAAATTAGAAATTAATAAAAATTTGGGAAAAAAAAATAGACTGGGAGTTAAGACAAAGAACTAACGGATACTATAACTTTTTCAGGATATTATATAAAAATTTCTGAGGCAAATTTTTATTTATCTTCGTGGTAACATTTTTATTTCATTCATAAAAAAATTTCTAATATAAATTTAAATTGTTTAATAACAAAAAGGAAGATCGTATGCGTAGGTCGGCACTTCGATAACTCGTAAATGGTGTGGGATCTTCGAGTCCCCAAAAGTTTTATATGAAAATGTAATCATATTTTATTTGATTATGGAAATGCAAATAATNAACCTATTTTTTCCATCTGTAATTTATATTGTATTGGAAACACATTCAGACAGGTTTTGTGAGATTCGCATATAAATAATATTAGCTTAACATATGATATTTTTGACAAAATCTTTTAGTTTGGTTTGGTTTTTTCGTAGAATATGTTACATCGATTGCATATATAGTGTTAGAAGCAAAGGTCGATTTGATTTTTCATAATTTGTACAAAACCCACAAATGATAGGGCCATAAATTTTTTGTACCAACCGGACATCCCTAACCACGTAACTAATCTTGAAATTATCCATATAACATCGCAAGATTAGACTGCTCGATAGATATTTTATATAAAAATATCTTTACATGAAACTCCGACAAACTTATAAATCTAAGTTTTTTTGAAAAAAGAAAAAAATATGTAAGTTGAAAAAAATAAATTGATTCTTTTTGGTATTTAGTCGACATGCTCCTATTGAACTAATCCACATTTAATACGTATAATCATGTTTCCCACTAAGAAGGATTTCTCTTCTCTTCTAAACTTTGAGGTGTTATCGTATATATGAGCATTTTGTAATTGAGTTATGTTTAGATTTAGACTTGCACCTAACTCAATCTCAAAACTTAGCTCAAGAGGGTGATTGTCTAAGTCCATATATAGATTTTATCTAATCGGTGTGGGACAACTAACACACCCTCTCATGCCTATGAATGAACATCTAGAGCGCGAAATTTACAAGATAACGGATGACCCAACTATCAGTAATCCAACACATAACGGTGAAACGTGTACTCTGATACTATGTTGATGATATTGTAACTTGAACTTAACTAACTCAACCTCAAGAGTTACTTTTTGGGGTTGAATTATGTACAAGTCTCAATCTTATCAGACCAAATAGAACCGCAAAACTCCAATGCCATTGATGCAATATACAACTTCAGAGAAATTATAATCTATAAATTTAAAAGTACACATTAGAAGCGAGACAATTATTCTTATAACAGGATGGTAATATTACTGGAGATGTGAAAGAATAGTGATCACCTAATTCAAGTTTCTTCGATCAACGGCGGATGTTATTTGGGAAGAAACGTGTTGAGAGATCAAATAATGACAAAAAATGTTGCGGAAAATATAATAATAAGAGACGTAACTTGGATCGAACTCAATCCTAAAAAATATTTTACCACACATCTTGGTTCAAAATCGAGAGTAAAATTTAGTAACATCCAACAATCATATAGGGTTCTTAATTTTTCTTGTACTTATACAGTTGGGGGAAATGTCCTAGCCACGAATGCCACGTGGTGGACAACTGATTAATCTGTATCATTCATTCATTCCACCCTGCCCGAAGATAATATCTCAAATGGTCGAATAGATATGTCACATTTATGTTTTTCATGTGAATTAATAATATATTGCATCATATGACCAGCTTATAATAGTTGGATCCACAGTTGAAATGACAATAAAATAGAATGGAATTAGTGGATATATTACAAAATTTACAAATTTCACACTANCATTCACTATACTCATATCTGTGTTCACCAATAAAGTGACACGCGTCTATTGAATATATGATGATTGGATAACATATCAAAATGTATATACTCATGTTGTCTCACTGTATACATATAGATGTGTATCATGTATGTATGTCATGATGTCATAGATTTTTCAAAATAGGTTAGACTCGTCGTTTCTACCAGTACCGTCATATATAAAATAGGTGGAATGATCTTACAAAAATTACACATAAATGAAGAAATTTTTGTGGGTCTTCTATTTCCAAAAAAAAAAAATTAATTGTAACTTTGTTCAAAAAGATTTGTAAATAACTTTTCATTTATATATATAGTATTATTTTATTTTTTAAATTTAATTTGGGAAATCATGCTTATTGTTGTATTGATATTTTTAGTTTATAAATAATCTGTTTTTTGTTTTAAATGTGAGAAGCTTTTTCAGGGATATCATGTTAAAAATAAATATTTTCATAATCACGTATTATAAGTATCACTTCAATAAAATAATACGTCATTATATATATAGTATTATACTTTTGATACATCATCTCTTTAATCTATGGATATATATACATCAGAGAAATTTGATCTCGTGGTTTTATTTTTCATTTACAATCTTGACAATTTCCATTCTATAAAATGATAACATGTTAATTTATATAAAAATTATTTCATGTGTTTTAAATATATCTTTCAAATCCCTTTTTAATATATATTTTTTTCTATGTGACGCCAAAAATTAAATTCCTAGAACTTAAATGCCGTGACGTCGCACCTAATTTTGGAATGGTTGGCACGTAACATGAAAAATACAACATATGGGCCAATTTTTCACGTGGGATAAACACACATTTCCGGACAAATTTAACAATGATTTGGAGAAACCAAGAGAAATAGGTGCATAGTTTTAAACACATATAGTTCCAAAAATAACTAATTATTTGGAACCAAATAGCGATTTTCCTTACCAATGCTTTGCCTCCTCTTGTACCATTAGAAAGTAGGCCTTGGATATATATATGGAGACTTTTTAATGTAAAACATTGCACGACATTAGGTGATATGACTCGTAAATTTTTCGATATTTGTTAGTGACTCGTGTACTAATACTGTATCATGTTAGATATAATGCAAAATTATGTATTACATCAAAATAAATTAGCATAAATTTAACCAAACTACTAAATAGATCACTACATTGTGCGTTATCTTATGCATGTTAATGAATGGGGTCTGAAAACTATGCACAACAAATGTTTTGTCTACTCCACTGTCAACTTTCAAACAGAACAGTGTTGCTTTGAAAATTTTTATGCAATCAAGAAACCAACTGTTTGGCAAACTAAGCCAGATTCAAAATAATCTCTACTATTTTACTCCAAACACATTTACGACAAAGTCATGATGACTCTTTATCATTTATATACAATACAGTGATAACGGTAAACAGGCAACAGTGGCATCAGCTACACATTATTGATATCAAACATCACATGTACATTTGTTAAAATAACATAATAAAATGAGTTGCATTATGTGTTTAAGGTCCATTTTTTAAATAAATGTGGCAGGTAGGTTAGAAATTTGATTGTCCATCCGAACAGATAATAAGGGTTTCAAGTCTTTTACAACGTCTAGTACTACCTGCTAGGTGGAATGTGTAGGAGGAGAGATCAGATAGAGCACCAATTGTTTCAACATACTTTACTGATTAACAGGCTACTAAATGCAAACATTAGCGGCCTTTTTTTTCTTTTGACGAAAAGAATCTGCTAAACCCACGACCTTGTTTCTCTGGTGTAGGGGTAGACGAAGAGGATGAGGAACCTGATTTTGAGGGATGATGTTTTGAATGCACAGAGTTGATTGGAGACCAATGTGGGTTGGTAGCTTCAGAGTCTGATGGATTAAACATGTTGGTGAGTTGATCCAAGTGGGACTCTTTGACCGCATTATGTATGTTGAAAGAAGAGACAGTATCCATTGCTAGCAAATTCGCACCACTTATGGATGGTTCGTCATCGTTTGAAACTTCAAACTTTCGAGCTGTCTCACCTCCTGCTGGACCAACAATCTCCGTTTGGGGACGGAATGCTTGCAACTGCTTACCAAGAAGAAATATTGTTTCTTGACACTCCGCCAACTTTTCTGCTGCAGCAGCCAAATCCTTCTCCTGAGAATGGATAATTGATTAAAATTGTAGACAAATGAAAACGAGATTATTAAAATTGTAGAACACGTATGAAGTGTTTTTGCTCATGCAAATATGCAAATTTTAAGAAATTAGATAACATCAATTTAATCTAACGGTTTCCTAGGGGAGAGATACAACGTTAAAAATTAGAAAAAGTACAGATGACAATTTGTTCGCTGCACATTTGTATCTCATAGGCATAGTTGACGACTGTAGGATCTCTGATACTAGGAAAACGATGTAGTATAAGCCTAACCTGGCCAGTCTTGTCACCACTATCAGCTGACGGAAAACTTTTGATCCTGAAATGGAAAATGAAGTCAATCAAGTTCAGGACGACAGATAAATTAAGACCTTGCAATGTAACAATGCCATCTCACACTAAAAAATATTTAAAGATAGTATAGGAATCAGGAAAACAACCTTGACATAAAAATAAAAAAATACAATGGAAAAATCTTTCTTAACTCAAGCTCTACAAAAGAAGGCAAGAACTATCATTTTCAGCTAGCGAAAGATCGAGCTAGTGCTGAATCGTACGAGGAGAAGAAAATTGTAGTTACCTATGCAGCTGCTCCTGAAGATCTTTGCATTTCGCTAGTGCATCTTGATGACTTTTTTTCTCCTCTTGTAGCTCAATATCCAAACTTTCCATTTTCTCTTGGAGGAGATTAACTTCAGTTTGTAATTCCTCTGCCCGTGCTTCGAGTGATTTGTACGACTCAGCCATGCATTTGAGCTGCGTCTCAGCCAAGCTATTGGACTTTTGAGCTAATGAAAGATGTGACTTAGTCTCAGATAGTTGTCGTTCTGTTTCCAGCAACTGTGATTTCGTGATTTCAAAGTTTTCTTTGCATTCAGCAAGATCCACAGTGAGACCATCCTTGTCGAACTTCAACTGTTGAAACTCCTCGAACGAGCATATCCATGATTTGGGTGTAGATTCAGAGGTCGGAACAAGATTCCCATCATGTGGGACATCAGGATCAGATGTCGAATCAGAGAAGTTAGCACTGCCATTTGGATACCTCTCTCCCGATGAGTCTGCTGCAGCCTTGTTCTCTGGTAAGGCAATCTTGTCTATACAATCAGAACTGCCAGTTTCCACTTCATTGTTTTTGAACCCCAGGATATTGAAGCGCAGCTCACTTGCTCTATTTAATACATGAGATGCATCAAGTACAAAATCAATGAGATTAATCTCACTGCTTAAAGCTTCACTGTATTTGGCAGAGAACCTATCAAGTTTCTGATTCAGTCCTCCATCAGGAGACGTTCCCGGAACAATCTTTGCCTCGTTACCAAGAATTATAACAAAGTCGTAAATTTGAGAAAGAGCCATTTCTAGTTGTTGATTGGCAGTTTGAACAGTGTTTATAAATGAGTTACGTTCCCCTGTAGATATACCACTCACCGACTTGTGATGCAAAGTTTCAAGCATATCCTGCATTATAAACCTAACATCCTCAACAACTTTTTCATTGTCATTTTGTTTACGCATTGATTCAAGTACCATATGTATCTGGGATCGAAGTTTCACAAAGATCAGTGGGTCTGCCTGTAGTTGAGAATTCGCTATAGTGGCATCGTCTCTAGGAGACACCAGTGCTTGCATTACATGTTGCTTCCCACATTGAGAATGAGACACATTTACAGCACGACCTGATATATTTGAGCTTGAATCTATCCCATTCGATTCAGTTGGTAGGCAGGCTATTTTCTCCATCTCCAAAAAGTCATCCATTAGGTCCAGGTGATTTGTGTTTTCAGACTTGCATGGACTACCAGCATCCTTTCCCTTCTCGAGATGGCATTGCTTAGTTGACAATAATGGAGCCCATGAATCAGTACAGCTTACAATATCATCATTCCCCTCTTCAGACATGGAGGTGAAACTCCATGGATTACAACTTTTTTTGTCACAGAAACTTTCAGAAGGGGCCTGAGCATTCGATTTTGGTGTACTCTTATGTTCACCATTATGTAGCAGTTGGGCTTCTAAACACTGAAGTTTGCTGCTAGTCTGAGCACACAAACTCCTAGAGCCTTGCAATTCACTGTTGCGCTTCGACAACGCTTCTTTCAACATCTTCGTCTCTTCCTCCATTGCTAGTAGGCGTTCGGTGAGTAACTCATTTTCTTTCTGAAACATCTGTGCATTGTCAAATGAAAATTCAGGCAGTTGGGACAAATGTGTTGAATGAGACTTCACTGGAGACCTCCTTATGGGAGATTCTCCAAAACCTCTCCCCAAGTTTTCAACTTCAAGTTTCATTTGAGCTACGGCAGCTGGACCAGGTAATTTCTTCCGAACAAGGCCTCGTAATCTTTGACACTCTGCTTCAAGCTTAGCAATTTTCTTTACTCCTTCCAGATGCTGCTTGTTCGCTACTTCAGCAGATCGCAAACTCATGTTCTTTTCCTCATTGCGAATCTCCACCTCTTTCCTAGCGATATGGAGTTCGTACTTGAGCGAATGCACCTCTTTTTCACAGGACTCAATTTTGCTCTTCGAAAGTCCTATCTCATCTACAGCTTGCGACTTTTCTTCACTTAGCTTGATTAAAATGTTAGAGCGCTCCTGCAAAGATCTCGATAGTGCAGCATTTTCAGCAGCAGAAGTCAATAACTCTTGGTTCAAATTAGCTATTTTAGCTTCAAGGTCAAGCTTCATCTCATCAAACAGCTTTGCTTTGCTCAAAACAAATGCATTTAATTTTTTCTCATGTTCTTCCTTCAGATTTCGTATTTGTCTCATACACTCCTTGAGAGCCCCATCCAAATGGGTTGCCCTATCTTCGGCAGTGAGCTTTAGCAGAGTAACAGATTCCAGATGATTTTTTAGAGATGCAGCTTCTGCCTCGGCCTTTTCCCAACCTGTTCAAATAGTAGGTGATTAATTCCATGATCTTCTGTTTTCTTAAAGGAAAAGGGTATTTCAATTATCTGATACCTGAGACAGCCTCTTCAGCAACTTTGATGTGTTGTTTCACAAGGTTTTCTTTATCGGTAATTTCTGTATGAGCATCGGATAACTTTTCATTTAGTTCCTTCACCTCATCATCTAAGGTTTTCACTTCTCCCTCGAGAGAATTCACTTGATCTTCCAACCCATTTAGATGGGTATATGATTCAATCGATATTTGAACATACTTCGGTTTTTTATTATTGTCTTGTTTATCCTGTTGGTTACCAGGACAATACAATGTATGTCAGATGCAGTAAGAAGAAGTAAAAACCAAATGGCAGCAACAATTCAAGGAGTGGATGGAAAACTAACGATCCACAGGAAATCACGCCAAAAATGAACTGAAGCTTCTATTTGTATTTTAAAAAAGAAATAAAATAAATTACTGATAGAGGAAAAAGAGTACAAAGAACCGAGTTAAGGAAATTATTTAGGTAATCCATATTATATAAATGAAACAAGGGTGGGGAAGAAATAACGTAGATTTGTGTCATACAATTTAATCTACACAACTTTTAAGCTGTAGAGGAACGAAATTGTTCACCAGAAATGGAGACCATCAGAAACACTCTTTGACAACACCAGTAAATGATCCTCTCTTAAGAAATTCAAAACATGTTGCAACTAACTGATCCTCAGGTAAAAATTCAAAACACGTTGCAAAGAAAAAAACAATGGATCAACCTTGTTCATTTGAGTGTACTTAAAAAAAGAATCGACCACAAGAGTATCGATCAACCTTGATTTGAGTTGCACCTATGTCTGAAGGCACGGGTGAAGAGTCTGCTAATGCTTTCTCGGCTGCTAGCTTGTCAGATGACTTTTTCTTCCAGGGCCAACTCCTTTTATCCATTGTAGGCTGTCGATACAAACAAGTTATGAGAACAAGAAGTTACAAGGAAGGTCAAGATCTAAATCACTTGAACGGAGAAATGCAGACGGAGATTAATTGAAAACAACAAACACCAAAGAATAAAAGTGCAGGTCCCAGGCCCAATCGAATCATAGAACATGATGTTTTCAGTCAAGACTTTTAAACATCATTTTTTCACTCAACAACGTGTTAGCATTAAAGAGGCAATCTCTAGAGTTTGTGATTCCACAATGCTGCTAACTTTCTCGATCAACATATGTAACTGATTACCAAGAGAAGATGGATTCTTTAAAGTTTACATTATCTAAATCTAGCCCAAGTAATAGTAATGGCCAACCAAACTAACTACATCTGACAAAAAGGCCTATGAACCACAACTCATTTAACCATGTCACGCATATTCATACAGGACATGAACTTAAATTGACTTATTTATACAAATACCAAACTACTGTCGAAACTTCAGCCCGTTAACATATTGCAACCAACGATAAATATCCAGATAATAGATGCATAGCAATTGATTTGTGAAATCAAAAAAGGATAAAAGATCATTAATGACGAAGAAGCTTGGACATGCGAAGCTATGGACATTTCCAGATCCTAAGGGTAAGCGCAAATAATTGGACGGCCATACTAGTAAACCAGAGATAACTTTGTCAAATCTTTAATGCATATTCAGTACCACAAAACTGTGGAAGCTATGAAAGCAAGCCACGAATCTTTATGATTAAAAACATGCACCGTAGACAAAGAAAAGGATAGGCCACCAGAAACAATCAAAATTGGAGTTAAAAAGAGTTTCAGCCAGTGAGATTGGTCTAAAGTGGAAACAGCTCTCATTACTCTGTAGCTGAAATTGGTGTAAATTGGAGTGGTACAGCATTACAGGGAAACCACTGAGATATTATTTCAATGGATTGAAAAGTTTCAGCCATTAAGCTTTATCCCAGTAAAAGCACCCAAAAGATGCACATACTTTTTTGCGCCAAGCCTCAGTTACATGTAATAGTTAAGAATTAAGAATTCCATATCCTCGATATCAATCAACAAAAAAAACTCACAAAACCAAGTACATTTACATAAATATATGGATAATAATAAGAAAAACATATTTTTCTTATTACACTTTAGTCCGTGTTTAAGGACGAACAATAACCTATATGCTACAGATATACATGCATCCTGCACGCATCCTGAATGAATAATGCAATTAACTAAAAATGGAGTAGTTCCATCACCATGAATAAATCAAACGAATACAGAAGACAAGACTAGAGCACCAATAAAAATTTAGTAATTACAAACAAAAATTTAAATCAAATAAGATAACAGCATCGTAATACAAATCAACAAGGATTTAAGAATACGAAACAGAACCATATCTACAACTTTCCAGCTGAAAATCAGATAAAACACAAACCCAGAAGCAAAGTCCCAACAAATGTGGTTAAAGGAGGCAAATAAGATGAAAAGAGAAGCCCATAAGTCTTATAAGTAAAAAGAAATACCACTCAAATATAAGACCCTCCCCCGAAAATATTGCTTTCCACGGCACAGAAAACAAAGCGAACCCGAGAAAAAGGAACAAGCCTCTGAGTAATGTATCCTTCCACTCTGGGATAAAATCAGCACAAACCCAAAAAAAAACAAAAACAAAAACAAAAACTAATCAAATGCAAAAGACAACCAGATGCACGCAACCCGTGCATGCCTTTTTGCTGGTGTATGCGTCAAATTTCAAACACTTACGAGCTACTGGGGTCAGTATAATTACTCCCAGCAATGCGGCTTCGACAAAAATGGTGGATTTGTGATTGAAGGAAGATAAATCAGGATCTGGAATTGAGAATGCAGTTGGTTCGGTGTTTGTTGAGCGGGTTTTGTAGAGAGAAAAAAGTGGTGGAGGAATGGGAATGGGGGGGTGTGGGGTCCGATGGAAGTGGTGAAAGTATTTCAGTGTTTGGTGTCACTTGCTGGAGAAGACGTAGGAAAGCTCCAACACATTAGCCTTTTAAATTTTAGAGCTCTATTTTTTTTTTTATTAAAGTGTTTTTATGCTTGGAAGAAAGGAATATATTATATAATACAAAGTAGATTTTGTGTAAGATTATCTCACGGATATTTATTAGTAAAATGATCAATTTTAACAATATTTTAATAAAGTATAAAAATAATATTTTTTTTAAGTTATCAAATAGAATATAAATCTACAGTAAAACTGTTTCACATTAGTTTTGTGTAATATTATATTATAGGTATTTATTTATCTTTTATTTTATATGTATTCTTTGTTATCATTTGCAAAATAGAAATTACTGATGGTTTATTTATTTATTTAGGTTTCTTAATATAGCTTGTAAAATTTTTGATATATTTAGGTCTATGTGAACTTGTAAATCCCATAATCAAATATGTAGTCTACGATATATTGAGAAAAATGGTGTGGCTATAACAAAGTAGAGGCGGAGTTGGATATATTTGTTAAAGAGAATTTGTTAAAAATAATTAACCGGCAACTAAAATTTCCTGATGTATATAAAATAATCTGAGTAATTGAAGGAGATAGTGAAGCAATCCGGTGCATTTGGACCACCGTCACTAAAAGTGAACCTGCATTCGGACTTTTACGTGTGCTGCCGCCATATCTGATACCAGAAACTCGCGAGTCACACCTACGGGCCCAGTTATTACATCGTTATTTTTATTTTTGTTGAATAAAATTTCATTAATATTATTATTTTTACCATATAGGTGTGACGTCCGAGGTCGAATAAGATAGGAGTGTTCGTTAGTGTTATAAGATTGTACGGACAATGAACAGCTTTTAGCAAGCAAGCTTCTAAGTAAAAAGAACATGAATGAAACGATTCTACACCAAAAATGAGATGGATTCTAAAATTGTTCAGCTATGAGATTATGCAGTTGATGGGTGCTTAAAAGATTTGATTGGTACAACTCATATCAAGAATATGTATATTTTTATTCTGGAGGTCATCACATAAAAATTCTAAAGTTAAGCGTGCTTGATTTGGAGTAATTCTGATATGGTGATCATCTTGAGAATTATCTTATGGTGCGTGTGATTAAGATGCTAAGCATGTTGAAGAGATTTGTCTTGGTACAATTGAGACATTTTTCGAATCTGAAACGTTG
Organism: Primulina huaijiensis; assembly: GCF_012295235.1. NCBI lineage: Eukaryota > Viridiplantae > Streptophyta > Magnoliopsida > Lamiales > Gesneriaceae > Primulina > Primulina huaijiensis. The sequence continues at coordinate 21,495,154 of NC_133313.1, forward strand.
CAATAGGAATATAATATAAATAATCTAGTATATTTCAAATTTTTTTCCGGTGTGATTTATTTTATTAGGGAAAATAACTTGTTAACAATGCGTCATCTAAGCATGCTCATAATTCACAATGATAGGAAATTGAAAGAGACGTAACAATGACTTTAATGGACCAAACAAATGTATGAGACAGAGAATACAGTAACAAATTAACTCTGAATAGCAAAAGGATGCTTTCTACAAAAAAAGTAAAAAAAAAATTATATATATTTCCCCAATGCACACCTTCTATTTTCATTTCAATAAAATTTACCTGTATCATACGTATGTGAGACAAAATTCCCTCGACCAAGTAAATAAAGCTCGGGACCCCAAAAACAAAGAGAGATGATATTATGTTAGACTAGGATGAAGGCTGAAGATCTAAGTCTCGGGTTCGAATCTCTTATGTATGGGTAGTGTAGGTAAATTAACCAAAAAAATGTCCAGTTTTTGGTGATGGGTCCACATCCTAGTCTTTAATAGAAATACAATTTTAAAACTTTTTTTTTTAATTTAAAATAATCATTTAAATTCATATTCTTCTTAATTTCTTAATGACTTTTATCAATCCGTACTACGACTGTCGATTCCCTTCGAATCAGCCGACGATTTTGATCTCAGCATCACAAAAATTTAGTATTGCTTGAAAGTAAAACATATGTTGTTTATTTATACTTTAAGACTGCGTTTGGTTTGGATGATTAAGTAAGATAGATTATTTTATCACGTTTTATCATGTGTTTGGTATGATTTTTATTTAACCAACTCAACCCTTCTTATAAATGATTAGGTTGTATTACGTGTGATTAAATAATACATCCTTTTTCCGTATGATTATTAATCCTTCATCAATTCCTACTCTCTTTCCAATATTACCTTTCCTCCTTCACCGCTATTGAACCACCTCGATTGCCGGACCACCTGACCGCCGCCGCCGTCGCCGCACTGTCGGACCACCACCGTCGCCGGACCGCCGCCATCTCGGCTGCCGGAGTGGAAGAAGAAAAAAAGAAGAAAGGGGCAATTGTCTTTTCAATAAAAAAATTCAAAATTATCCTACGCTTAAAAATATTACCAAACATAATATTATTTTACCATATATTACATTTTTACGACAATTATTTTCTTTATCATTTACATACTAATCATGAGTTTATTTTATCTTCCAACCAAACGCAAGATAAAAGACACCACCAATACAGATATTTAACTATATATTTAATTTTTATTAAGTTTGATTACTTTAACGTTAGTTAGACTGTTAAGAAGATTTTAATTGCATTAAACAGAGTGAGATTGTAAAAATTAGAGCGTGCAATACAGTTGAGGTATGGGCGAGAGACCCAAAGGATTAAATAAAATGAGCCCCCATCTTATTTAATAGAGTGGGGACCGCTAAACAAGGGAGTTGCCTTTCGTCGCTTCCACCGCAAAGGAGGCCCACACGACACGTGTCGTACGCACGCAGAGACCCGTACTCTGTTTTTTTTATCTCCTACATTTGTCGGCAGTCCAACAACCGCGGCAGACACTCCAATTGGTAAATTAACATTTCAGGAATAATAACTAACAACAATAATAAGAAAAAATTATGTCTGAATGAAATTATTTGTTAATTACTGAAATAACCCAAATAAACGTTAATTGGGGCATGCTATCAACGGAATTGGAGCCGTGAATGTTCGTTGTGTGAGGGTTTAAGTATTTTTTTACGTGAAAAGTTAGTTATCTTTATATTTTAATGGAAGTTAAAAATATTAAAATTTTGTAAATAAACACTCAAAACGTAGCATAGAAAAATCTCTTACGTGCTCGTATTAGTATACAATTTATAATTAAGGAAATTTTAGGATATTATTAAACATTGGTAACAAAACTTATGTTTTTTTCAAAAAATCTTCGCGAGTTTTTTGAGCTGACTCGAAAAATATTTGATTCGTATTCGAACCAAAATCAAATATGTTTGAATTGTTTTTTAATTCTAATTCGAGTCGAAATTATTTTCTTCGATACTCGCGAGATTTAGTATTTTATTATTATAATATATTAAATAAATAAATTTCGAGTAATTATTTTAGATCAATAATTCAAATAGTCCGTGAACATATTCGAATATTTCAAGTCGATCTCAAACCGAATTCGAGCCAAAATTTTTAAAATTTTCGAATTTCGAATCGAGTTCGAACCCGAATAGAATTAATCCGAACTGAATGCAAGTCTTCAAATTTTCGCCGTATTCAACTCAATCAAACTCGTTTACACCCCTAATACATCCATACATACAAATATAAAAAAAAAACTGAATACAACCTATATAAAACATCAATCATGCACTTTAATAGGGAAAAATAGTTGTTTTGCTTTCAACCGAGTAACCATTTTAGATGGGTACTTCAATAGAATTCACTGTCGCATTCATATTTAATTGTACGCTGACAGTACACCGTCACCGGCGCCTAGTTCGAGGGTATGTACAGCACCATGCAATACACAAAACTAACCAGCATTTAATGAAATAAAAGGAAATTGAAATTATATAATTTCAGTCAATTATCAAGTTATTTTGTTCAATAATATCAAAATCTGGCTCGATAAATTAACATCACTCCATATTTTTACTCGTTACAGTTGGTACAAGCAAAAGTATAAAATGGAAAGTTTTTACGTTTGTGGTAATTAGGTTAAATTTACGCTTATTAAATTATTTTCCAATCATTTAAAAACTTTAATTTCAATTTATTATACTTAATTCGTACAAACGCCAACATTAAGGAAGTGCCAGAAAATTTACAAACCACCATTTAACCTAAAATAGTTGCACGATTGAATGAAATCGTAAATTTTGGACTAAATAAATAAATATGATTAATGATTAAATTAATAACTATTATGATGAAAAAGGCAGTTGATTATTAACATATATTTAATGTATTGAAATTAAGCCTATTCAATCTTGTTCGTATAAATGCAAAGCTTCAAAATGTTGAATGTTGATTATACATTTTTTTTTCTCTCGCAGTCTCGTACTAGGGTTAGTTGAGTTATTCATTTCATGTAAATACACACTATTTCCAATTCTCTAACTTTTCAATTTTCATATGTTATATCAACCAATTTACTATATTAGTTCAGTAATATGCATATTTTTTTCTTCAATTTTAGTCATTTTTCAGCAGAATTTTAATTTAATGTGACATTGAACACATCAAGCGACATATCAACATTCCGGTGGAAAATGACTGATATTTTGAAATATGTAAGTTTGTATGATAAGAATATGAATTGACTAATAATATGAGCAAAAAAAAAACATACAAAGCTTTATTTTCTCTAATTTTTACTCGCACATTGATTAAATATACATGATTTGCAATTAAAATTTATTGGAATTTTTTACTCATATATAATATTTCCTTACGCAAATGGGTGAATACCATTCCAAAATCAATGAAATATTTAAAGGCATACCATTACCATAATTTTTGTTTTTTTTAAAAAAATAAAGGCTCCCAAAAGCCACTAGCTGATTTATTTGATTGTCCCTAAAAAATAAATAAATTGCCAATAAAAAAAGGGACTGAAATTATGAAATTTTGAGGTGGTTAGGTCAAAGAGAAAATTCCACTATCCAGCCAAAGTGCCAAAATATATATATTTCCTCTATATATAAAATTAATATTGCTGGAGATGCTTCTGTCACAAGTTTCATTAAATAAATTGTGTGGAGTATCGTTAAATTTACGAAGATGAGTTTATATTTAATAATAAAAAAAAAACCCACACACATAATTATACATTTTGATAATCAATTTGTGTGTACTGCCCAATGTTTCATGGAATTCGAAAGCTCCAAACTTTGTCTGTATTAACCTTTTTTCCCTCTTATTTGCAATTATGACTAATCAAAGTGAAAGACAAGCATAGCCAAACATAGTTATTAACCCATATGATATACAATGATACCCAAAATAGGCATGTAGGGATTCGGGTTCAGTTCACAATGAAGAAAAACAATGTCAATGAGAGGACAAAAAAACTAATTAAATATTAAATTACATCTATCATATATATTGAACATGTCTCCAACCTGATACGAGTTGACATGATCCATAATTGCAGTGAAAAGTAATATTTTTGACATAATAAATAATACTTTCACTCAAAACATCATAAAAATGATTTGAGGGACGGTCTAACGTGAGTTTTTATGATGAATATTTAGTATGCATAGAATGAATCTTGGGGGATATTGGATGAGGACAAGGGGAAGCTCCACCATTTCTTGAACTAGTAATGGGCATGGAAACTTTGAATGTTTGCTTTGGAGATACGGAAGGGGTTTGATTAGCATAAAAGAGGGATAAGATTTGGAGAGAATATAATTATAATTGTTTTAGGGGTACCCTACAACCCACAAGTTCGATACAGCTTTAGTCCACTACCCATTTGCACTTTTATGCCAAAGCATCATGTTTTTACATCGGATTCGACTTGGCCTTCGATAATTAAACCAAACCAAACCAAACCATACAAATGTATCGACACTTTCTCAATTTCTATGCCTCACTTTTCCTTCTTATCGTACCTTCTAGGAATTTATTACATTCGTACCTCGAAACTATTGGCCATTTCATAAATTTCCATGAATTCTGTGTGTTATTGGATACAAAAAAACCAATTCATTGTTGTCGAAATCTTGGTCCCAACTAGCTAGTATGCCATTATTTTCTCAAGTCTATATATATTATATATATATATACATATACGAGCCAAGCATCTTCTCTAATTAGTGCTAGGACTCCTAATTAATTATTGAAAGCTAATTAACGAGATGTTAGATAGATTGACAATAGTAGAATAACTAAATGGCATGATTAAGACATGCTAATTAACTTAATTGGTGACAGATTAGACTCGTGTAACTGAAAATTTTGACTTTTTAATTAATCATCAAACTAAAGCCAAGGGGAGAGTTCTTGGATCGTATTTGATGAACTGGACCGCCAATCTAATTACTGACTGTGAAAGGTAATTTTGACTTGAAACAATTACTAGATTTGATTGTTATCATTGCATTTGTGAAATGGAATTTCTGGCAAATGATTCATGCTTCAAGATTGTGCAACCAAGAAAAAGAAAGTGCGCAAATATATATGATTGTTTTTAATTAGAAACATGATTTCAAACATGGGACACACGAGCATTGATTGCAAAAAAAAACTCCTAGAATATAATTTCGTGTCACGAAATTTGTATTTTCAAAAAGAAACATATAGATAACCTATCATATTTCAAATAAAGATTAGACGACATTCATCTGGCATAGCAAAGCTAGAATATCAAATATCATGTAAGTTACGCTATATCGAAAAAATATCTATCATCGAAGTTTCGGTTATTCTTTTTCCACATGTGCATTGATTAGCTGCGACTTAGATAAAAAAATCTGTTCTATAAAATCAGTTGCTGACTTGCCATAAAACCATATATATAATTCATTCATGTGATTTTGTCTCATTTCTTATATCCTTGTCACGATGAGTCAAAAATGGTCCATGAATTCTTGGGTTTTCTATTTGTTCTTTAGCGAATGGAAGTGTGTTTTTTGCATGAAGAAATACGTGGGGTTTTTGCACGCACGGTGTGTGGTGTCACCTTCACAGTTTGGACAGTGAAGTGGCCCTAATCATGTGTTGACATGTGCGCCCACGTGAATTCAACCAAGTTCTGTCTTTGGGTCTGACCCAAAAGAAATCTCAATGATTCGGGCTAAGCCCACTAAAGTGTCATACCGGCGGAGTATTCACGGGGGTACTGCAGAACATGTGCGAGCCCCTTCTAATGGAGTATTGATTTGGGCATCGACATCTAATCGTAGTTGACTATTTAAACTGAGGTTTCCACAATTTGTCAGATGAAAGCCGTGTGAAGTTGCCCAAAAATCCTCCCTCACACGAGCTTGATGAGAGGCCTCCAGAAATGAGAAAACCTAATCAATATTGATAATTATCTTGGGAAAAGAGTTGTCATGAGTGCTCTTACAAGTCTCAAACCAAACCGCCGAAGCCATCGCAGAGAAAAACGACATCTCCTCATTCGTACACCCCTTCAACAATGCAAGACCACCATGCACAAACGATGTCCCTTTAATATATTTCAATCAACTCCAGAAGATAGAACTCTTCCAAATATGTTTAACATGTTGACAGAAAATTAGGCAATGACTAGTTGTAGCATATTGTAGCCTGCACAATGAACAAATGCCATTATAAGTTGGAACGTGTTTCGAAAGTTAGTTGGCAGCCGTTGGTGTAAGATCCCGAGACACTCGCCATAAGAAAGTACGATCTTTTGGAGGTACATTGAGTTTCCAAATCATCCGCCACCAGAACTGTATAGGCTGAGAAGTCGGAGGAGCTAAACTGTTCCGTTCCATAAGATAACCTGACTTTACCGAATACTGTCCGTTCTCACTTCCCTTCCAGAACCTGATATCATCTCCTCCCCAACTGTTCAACGGAATATCCAGAATTGTTTCTGCCTCATACTGGGAGAAAATCATTTCATACACCTTCATCTCTGCACTTTCATGTTGCTATCCGACATTGGAGTCTGCCGACATTTAAAAGCTGGGAGCGTAGGGATCCAGGGATCTGAGAAGATTGAAATCAAACTACCATCCTGTCCATCCTCAACTCTCCAACACAATCCTTTTTATCGTATATCACAAAGGACAATGGATGATAAGTCACGCTTGTTTAGCTAGAAGAGCTTCGTTGAAAGCTACCAAGATAAAGTGGCAATCCTTTCTCATTATTGATTAAAGAAAGATCATATTTGAATATGCAAACACAAGAACTCTTTTGAGCGGGTCAATTTTATGAAATTGATAATCCGAAATGTCTATAAAAAAATATTACTTTTTATGTTAAAATTATAATTTTTACGTCAAAAATATTAATTTTTTTTTAAATATGTACCATGTCAATCCGTCTAACAAATATAGATAACATACAAATAATAATATATTAAAGCAAACATGAGACATGAATGCGACAAACATGCTAATTAGTGCTAATATTTTGAACAAACATGATAATCCGCGTACACTGTATATGATGAATAAACAATATGCACAGATGATGAATATATAAAATTATCCGAAATATGAAATTTGATGATATGTTGCATATCAAAATATGAAATTTGATGATATGTTGCATATCAATTTAGTTGTTTAATATAGATAATTCATCATCCGTGCATATTGTTTATTCATCGTATACGTGTACGCGGATTATCACTGAATGGGCCCCGCGGTGGGGGCTTAGGTCTGGCTCGTTCGACCGAAAAAAGGAAGAACAAACCAAAAGAAGATCGTGGTGACAATGCCCGAGTCAGCTTTAATCTTTGCGAACCCCGTGTCTTAAATATGTGAAATTGACGGCTGAGATGTGATAAAATTCATGTCCCATGTCAAAAGTTCTTGTCTAACTATTTGCGAATTCAAGATTATCTTCGCGGTGAAAGGATTTCAATATTGGGTTGGATCTTCAAGCAGTTTCCACACTTGTTGCAACAATTAGAAACCAATAATGGGCCAATCGTCATCAAGTGAGAAAGAGGAATCGCCGGAGCTGCGTGAAGTACAATCACTTGCTGCGTCAACTGGAGCCCTCCCTTCTCTGCAAAAGGCGTTCTCTCTTCTTTCTGATCCTCAGACTAAATCAGTTCCTGTGCACTCTCTGAAGGTGATTATTTCAAAGATCAGATTTTTATTCTTGGAAAGTTCTTTATGTTTCTAGGTATTCCCACTATATCTCCGCAAAATTAAGAGTTATATCTCGTTAATTGGTGGACCCTTTTCTTTGCTGGCATTCATAATGGATGTCAGTAATTTCCATTTAGCAAACTGATTAAACTTTGTATAGGAAGTTTTGTGTTTCTGGATAAAAAGTTCAGTTCTTTTTTCTTGTTTTCTAGATAGAGAGTGAATACTTTGCGTTTATATTAAGATGGTTTTTTTATTGTCTAATAATCAGATATTTTGGAGAAAGATAATTCTACTGATTAAGTGTATGAATTAGGATAGTAAAAAGATCACTGTATGCTGAATGTTTGCAACTTTCATACTTTGCCCGAGGAATACTGGTTTGTTCATTGACCTTCATAAATTTATCTAATTTATGCAATTTGGTTCGCTGAGGTGTTATCCAATTTATTTCAGAAATGTTTTGAGTTGAGTCTGGATAACTTCGAATCTGACTATACAGTAGCATCTAAGGAGTTATCCATTATGTTCAGTCATCTGGGCACGACGATAGTTGACTTGTTTTTTCCTACTGATGAAAATGGAGTGAATTGGATTGACTTCTTGAGAGGTTACACAAAATGTTGTGGAAGAGCAGTGGCTTCAACATATTTCAACAATTTATTACGAGTTTTTTCCAAGACATGTTCCGGGGCTGGACTTCCCGTGAATTTGCAATTTGAGCAGTATGATGATGATTGTAAGATTGGGGGATCGTTATCACCTCGTGAGGTTCTAAGGCTTCTTTTGATTTGTTGGATATTATCATGGGATTCTAGGTCATTGAAGTTGAATATGGGGAAGAGTAAAGGGAAATGCAGTCTTCCTGATATTTCTCACTTGTTATTATCAGCTATTGAATCATGTGTGGAAAGTGATCATGAGTTAGATTTTTGGACTTCCGATGTTTCAGACTTGGATATTCAGCTTATGGCTACGAAAATTCATTCGTGGGCTTTGAAGACTGTACCAAATCTAGCAGATTGCCTATCACAGTTCGTCCATTCAAGACTTTGCTACCCTGTCACCTGTGAGGTAGTCCCCTTGCCTAAAATACAGACACCTTACATTACGTACTCAGTGTCTCCAAGAAACATTATTATATAATCTAGTTTTATTTTCCCTAATTGCCCTACCTACAACTAATTATATCAAATTGAGATTTTCTTGTATATTTGTTATACTTGGAGGCAGAATGGCAGATCCAAAAGTTTAGAAAAACTACATGTAAAATATTTTTTTACTGTTTTTCACTCAAGAGGGCGACCATCCCCTGTCACCCCTCGTTTGGTTCCCCAAATAAATAGGTATTGGTGGTTCCTTTCTTGTTCTGGATTTGTGCACTTTAGAATCATCATGCGGATAGAATTTTTATCATGTCATCTTCATTGTATCATTTTTCTCTAGTTTTACATGCACGTGGGATTTGATTTTTGACAAAAAATTTGTTGCAATCTACCAATCGTAGAACAAATCAGAGTCATCTTGCTCTTCCGCACATGATAACCCGTCATCAACAAGTTCTGATACTAGCCTTTTAACTTCTGGAAGGGCTTGGGCAATCTCACTTACTGTGAGAAGTCCTATATACGAAGAAATATCAAAAGCTTGCTTCCCCAGTGATGATCCTGATGAGAAGAATGAAAACCTCATATATAGGTTTGTCCACTATTATTTTTGTTCTTGCATTACCTTCCTTCGGTACCTCTTGTATAGAAATTTTTTAATTTTTTTATGTGTTGAAGTCTGTATCATATCCTTGAATTTATTATTAAATCCAGTTTTTAACAGAAAAAGATATTTTATCATCTGAACACTGGTTTCTTATGTGAATCCCCTCTTACGTCTTGACTTGTAATATTACCATTGCATTTTTTAAGCCGGTTATCCAGAGTTCACAAGACATTTTAATATGGGTGTCTTTTGTAAACAACATGCAGATCATCTCTTCACGGAAAAGGGCTGAACCGGTTTTGGTCAAATGTTGACGGTTACAATGGTCCATTACTAGTGCTGATTTCTGCTTGTGAGGATGCAAGCAGCCCTAGGAGATGGATCATCGGTGCACTTACTCATCAGGGTTTTGAAAATAAGGAATTATTTTATGGAAATTCCGGAAGTTTGTACACTTTAAGTCCCATCTTTCATTCATTAACATCATCCGGTGAGTCCAGAGAACGTTAATTAGTTTGATGATACTATTACATGCCTTGATATTTAGATTCTTTAGGTTGATCAGATTAAGACAAGTCTATTAATCACTATTTTGACAGGAACGGAGAAAAACTTGGTCTATAGCCATTTGCATCCGGCTGGTAGACTATATGATGCTCATCCAAAACCAGTGGGAATTGCATTTGGCGGTTCTATAGGAAATGAAAGAATATTTATGGATGAGGATTTTGCTAGAGTTACTATACGTCACCATGCCGTTGATAAAACTTACCGACACGGTGCTCTATTTCCATATCAGGTATAGTTAATTATCAGGAATTTCAATTGTTTAACAATTTTCGAAAAAGAATGGTCGTGCTTTATTTGTGAAGAAGGATTCGTGTAACTCTGTAATCAGAGTTGGGCTCAGCGAAGAAAACGCGGTCGCCTTTTGCCCCTTGAGTCCGTCCCTGCTTGCAGCCTCTCCGTGTTCTTGTGCTATGAATGTTTGTATAATTTACTCTTGGTGGTAGTGATTGTCCTGTTGTTTTGTGTGGTTGCTTATTTTTGTGAGTGCTCAGGGTTTTTTGCCGGCTGAAGCTGCAGTTTTTGAAGTAGAAGTATGGGGATTAGGGGGCGCAACAGCCAGAGAAATTCAAGATTCATATAAGAAGAGAGAAAATCTCTTTACAGAGCAAAGACGGAAGGTAACTACATTAGAGAGGTCGAAAATCTGAATTAACGTCGTGCGAGATTGGTGACATTTGCTTTGATCGAAATTCTTACAGGTGGACCTGAAAACATTTGCTAATTGGGAAGATTCACCGGAGAAGCTGATGATGGACATGATTTCGAATCCTCACGCAGCCAGGAGGGAAAAACGATGAATATATTTCTCGACCCAGATAGTGTTGCGAAAAATAATCATCCAACATTGTGTAAACTTGCGTGAATCGTAAATTGGGAGACAATGTGGCGCTATGTTGTGTTAATAAACTTACAAGTACTCGTTTGATAAGAAATTCAATAAATCATTGGCATATTTGTTGTGCTGATATATAGATCATACAATTTTTGCAGTTGTACGTTATTCCCATTAAGTATCGTCAAAATGCCGAACATAAGAGTGGCTTCTGAACTCATACGAGTGTTGCTTCTCATATTCATCTGCCACCGTTGGCACCATCTTAGTTCAAAATTATCGGCGATCGCAACATAAAAGAGAATACAACGATAAAAGAATATACAAAACCAATAAATTTTAGTAGTTCACAAAGATCATCTCCCATGAAGTCCAAAACAAAATGAGTCTGTAACCCCATTATACAAAAGGTAGCTCAATGTTTCCCAGCTTAAGACTGAACAAAAGAAAAAAAATCATCCACATGAATTGATTCCCGTTGCAAAGATGATGAAAAAATGGGTAAGACATAAACCATCACTCTCTCAATGGATTCATGAAGATGGATGCATATTGAACGCTCAAGTACCAGTAATCTCTCTGTCGATTTTAACCCTCTTGGCACTTTGAACCTCTGGAACACCACCAATCCTTTGTTGGGACGACACATCATGCTGGTATGCACAATTAGCTCCATTCCTGCAACCCCTTGGGCTATTAAAAAAGATGCAAGGCTTCATTATCCTTTGTTTCGAGTCTTTTGATTTTGCCACATGCATCGGTTCTTCACTTGTCCCCAGTGGTTGGTTGCTTTGATTACCAAATTGAGGCAAACTTTCCCGCCTTTCTTCTCCATGTTGCTGAATGAGACTCTTGTAATAATTTACGCCCTTCACCAACGGAACTCCCTGAGAAGGTGCTGACATCACATCAGGTATAGAAGGCCGTGCATTCCTGATAGGGGGGTAAAAAGGTATACTTGCTGTAACCGTTGAAGGGGCGATGATTTCTGGTCTTGAAAGGTGAGAAGAGAGTGGCCCTCTTCTATCGATGACAAATTTGACAGAATCAAATGAATGCTTGGGGGGTGACCTTAAATTGGGTGTGGGTGTGGGTGTGTGTGTGGGTGTGGGGATGGGTGGGTACTGTGTGTTGGTAGATGGCGTATTATGCACTCCAACGAATGGCACGTTCTGCAAGCTGTATGATGGCAAATTTGATGAATGAGATGATAGCATAAGTTGTGTGCTGGAAGTTGTACCGGGTTGTCCTCTGATGACTGGCAGACACTGAAACTTGGAGGTGGGCATATTAGGCATTCCAGATGATGGCATATTCTGCGAACTGGAATAAGTGGCATGGTTTGTCAAGAGTTGCTCGACCATTTTTGGATTGCCGAGAATTGTCATAAGCAACTCTCGATCGATCAGATTATGTTGATCACCATTTGACAAGATTGAAGTCAAGGCAGCCTGTGCAGCAGAGACAACATCGGGCTCCACATCTTTAGATAAAATTCCATTTGTGGTACTGCCATGAGATGAAATTGACGAATGGGGCAAGTGATTGGGATGTGAGCTTGCGAGGTGGCTGTTAGTTGCCACAGAGGTAAATGTTGTGTTATCCAATGCAGCAGCGTCCTCATCTTCAATTGGTGTGATAGGAACCACAGGAGTGTTTTGATAATTGGTAATTGAGTCTTCAGCACATTCTAATGCGGAAGGACTGATGAAAGATAGAAACTTAATGATTAATGCACGAAACAAAGGACATTGGAAGCATGAAAAATCAATCGTCGACTAATTACCATACTTTGGAGGAATAGCTGAGGGGCGTGGATATACGGCTTCTAGAACTCTCATTTCTCGTTGATTCTGTGCTTCAACTTCTGTGCTCTCTTCCCCTGCAACCACTGCCCATTCACTCTTCACTTCAAACTGCGAAGAATTGAATGTGAGATTCAGAAGAATACAATACTTCTACATCTCTGGCACACATGAGCACTACACACATGCAGAAGCTCAACTTTCCCAGTGACCATCAATAATATCTCTCCCCTCTGTTACTCAACCGAGGAGAGGGTGACTGTCGTATTGAGGAATCATTGCTCAGAAAGCCAACCGTGTTAGAACTATGACACTGTAAACTCAATACACACTTTGAATCCAAATTAAACTCTGAACTGAGAACATATTGAAGATTTAAGATTGAAATATGGACTAATAAGTACAACATATTCCACAAGCCAATACCATAACACTATACATAAGTCGGTCGTGTGAAACTGTATATGAAATCGCATGGAGGACTTATTATTGTCAAAAAGATGATCCAAAGTTAGAGAATCCCAGCTTCACCCCAGTCAAGTCAAATTTACAAGAGAACAAATAGATCCTGAGGAACATGAAAGAGTTATCTACATTCCTTAAAGATAATGGTTTAGCAATATATGGAGAGATAAAGATAAAAACAGTAGACTTACTCTTGGAGGCCATCTCCATGTAACTAAGGGTATTTGAGACAGATTAACTCTCCAAAGATTTGCAGGCTGGATTCCTTCAAAGCCTGGTGGTAAATTGTCATCAGTTCCTGCATCCCCTGACTGGTCTGGCCATGGCGTCTTTGCCTGGAGGTGATCTTGTGTTCCCAATACCACTTGTGAGGGAGATTCTTCCGACAAAAACAACCTTACCTGACAAAAGGAAGGCACAAGTCTATTACATAGCAATTTAGGACAAGAATCAGTATATCTGTAACTCAACAACTATAATGGACCATGTTATTTGAGAGGATTTGATTGACACTATTCGCCTGAGAATGCCTAGGGTATTTTGATTGGATAAAAACTCTACAGGCTACTTTAACAATGAGTAGATGGAGTTGAAACTACTAGTTTTACCAGAGAAAACAACTGTAGACCTAAGCACACAAAGCTGCACCAGATACAAAGATCGAGGGCACATGTGCATGTTCCAACAAAGTGGACAACTAAACAAATCACATCACTGAAAGTCCAACAATCGAGTCCGGACTCCAATCTGGGACACACTTTCTGCACCTTCGCACACACACAGAGCCAATAACACTGAATTTCAAACGTAATTGATGCCAGACCGAAGACGGCATGAATATTACCAATAAATGTATGAGAACAGCACATTCGCAAGGAAATGCACATGAAGTACGGACCCAAGCACTTCACATCACAGTGATATCTCAAGTGAAAGAAAGATCTCTCACTCTCTTAGAGACGCACAATTAGCTCCAGCCAATGCATGAATGTTCTCCGCATCATCTATGTCATGAGCCATGCAGGAGATGCTAGAGACAGACACCAATTTGTTTCCAATTAAATTTGAGCAAGAGGAATCAATATGCTTTTTCCAGGATGAAATTATTGCAAATTGCCAATGCAGCATAAATCCATATACAGCAATAAACCAAACAGCCAAAAGGAAAAAAATCTCAAACACAATCACGGATCAAGTAAATGTGAAGTGTAGGAACTTAGGGGGCTAATTGTTAATATTTCTACTATACATCTGTCATAGAGAAGTACATTATCTCTTTCACTGTCCAAAGAGATTGGTGTAAAATCTGTAGCTGATTATCCATTCTTGACCAAATAGCAACAGATTCGGAAAATAAAAAGAAGTGAAAAACTTAAGCTCCCTTTAATCGGAAAACTTCATATACAAGTAACAATGGTTAAACATACTTAACTCAGCTTGCTTATTACTTAACCATGAAGAAGGATCGGCAAAGTCTATAACTTGTCCTGCCAAAAGCTACTTAAAATCCCTCAGCTCATTTTTGTTCTTCGCATTTCACTTTGCAGCAACGGATGACAAACAATAGCCATGAGACACCTGGAGTGTTCCAGATAGCACCATTTTGGAGTCAGTATGACAATGATGTCACTCCAACTGAAATTTCATTTACTGTTTCCTCACAAAGTCCTACATTTATCACCTATTCAACTTTATTCTCTGATGCCCTTGATTGATTTAAAACTTAGAACTTCCCAACTACCACAAATCAGACACTTATCAGTCTTCGCCACAAAATAAATGGACTAAGACTTGCACCAGGCACGCTCTAATCTTACCTTGATATATATTCAGTTCCATCAAAAATCATAAATATTATAATTTCCTTTCATTCATATGCCAATACTCACATATAATGTTTCAATGAAAACGAGGCGACAATCAGCCATCACTACAATAGGCGTGCCCCCAGGAACTGAACTCAATCAACACAAGTACTAACTGGCGCAGTTCATTAATCAACCACATAAAATTTGATATAAAAAGCTAAACAAGACAACAATCTGGAGTCAGTATATGAAACCGCCAAATACCCATCCTAGATACT
This sequence comes from Primulina huaijiensis, assembly GCF_012295235.1. Lineage (NCBI taxonomy): Eukaryota > Viridiplantae > Streptophyta > Magnoliopsida > Lamiales > Gesneriaceae > Primulina > Primulina huaijiensis. The sequence continues at coordinate 21,510,426 of NC_133313.1, forward strand.
TGAAATTAGTTTATCTATTATCCAAAATTGTCAGCAACAAAATGCCTGCCTCATAACAACTACCTCAGAAGAATTTTTTGCCGTCCCAACTATTTTCAACTCATATATGATATACTAAAATTTTAAGAACGAGATTGCAATAATTAGCTACACTGAATATTATATACAAACATCACAGATGTAATCATTAACGAACATTTAAGGAAATATATTTACTGGTATCAACACTTGACAATGATGAGCGAGAATCATCAATTTCACTTTCAGCCCATTTCAGTAGCCAATTTTAAATTGTGAAAACACAGAGAATTGCCAAATACAATAATGCACTTTATTTCCAAAGTTTCTTTCAGTTAAGATACGATGAAATGAAATTTAATCCATCCAGTTCGCTTTAATAATGTCCCAATCAAATAATTAAGTAAATCGTCGAAATTAACATTTTATCCGATATAGATTAACTGGATAAATTATTTTCCCAACCTTTGATTAGATTTTTAAGTTCATATACGTCTACTTTTTCCCCTTGTGGATAACTATACCATAAAATTAGTTAGTGCAATCATTCAAGAAGACGAAGTAACTGAAAAATCTTCACAAGATTTACCTGACAAAGATTAACATCTGATGCCCAAGAGACCCTTATCGATTTCTGCGATCCTCCCATTTTTTTCACAAATAAATTAATTGGATTTAAAAATATATATATAGATACACGTCTTTAAAAAATTCTATCGATTTTTGCAATAAAAACCCAACTTCCGATTTGGCAATCACTTATACAACAAAGATTCACGTTTAAATTTAATCGATTGCTTTTCAATTGTCTGCAGCCATACATTGACAGAGAAATACAGAGAAGAAAATCAGAGACGATGGGGGACGGGGGAGTAGAAATACAAAGAAACCCTAGATCCTCTAATCCACTTTTTTCTGCTTTTTGCCCATTTGCCCTTTTTGCAGTCATTTCATTACGCCACAAGAACCTAGCGTGCCAAATATATAATTGTAACTTGTTTTCACACACGCTCCAGTAGAGCGCGTGGTGAGCTGGCAACGGATTAATTTCTTTTTCTCTTTTTTCAAAAATAACTAAAACACGGAGCGGATTCATTGTTTCGGTTTCTTATTTGACCCGTGAGGTAAATTAAATTTTGTGAGATAAAACATTTTAAAGAATCAAATTTATCGAAAATATGCATTTGTTTATGGATTTAAAAAATAATTTGGGAATAATTTAAGAGAGTATTTGTAATCACTAAAAAAAAATTATTGAATTTTGACTTAAAAAAATTTAGTTAGTTTCGTGTATTTCTTAGATTTAGATTCAGCGTTAACTTCTACTTAATTTAAATAAAATCCAAAAGCCGGTTGTAGTCTTGTAGATGACTCTGATTCTACAAAAATAATTTTAGTAACAAGTTAATATTAAAATAAATTATTTATCAAACATTATCAATTTCTCATTTAATCTTTTCATTTTTGTTTTTAAACGCTATTCAATTTTGATTTCATACTTATTTAATTTATAAATGTAATCACTTTTTTAATATCATAATCTATTGCAAAAAATCAATAACAATATTTCAACACTTAAAATTGATCTTTCACCTATTAAATCAAATGACTTGCTTTATTTCTCCTAAATTATCGTTTAAAAATTATTTTCTTATTAGGGAAAACTTAAAAGCTCTCAATCATTTTTTTAAGGAAAATTTGTAAAATAAATACACATGAAGATATCATTTTCTTAATTAAATAATTTACCGAAGTTTAAAAACAAAATATCCATTTTTTTATGGTAGAAGCATACAAGTTTTGTTACTAATAATAAAGTGGTTTTTTTTTTAAAAAAAATAAATATAATTATTTTTATATATAAGCATCATAACAATTAATTTTTTCTTTAAAATGTACCGCACCAGTTCTAGAGAATAGAGTCATAACTCATAAGACACGTCAATCGAAAGCAAATCATGCAAACGTTTTGCGCAGGTTATCATTAATATACTGTGACAAAGTTCAACACATCTCTGTAATGGCAACATTTCATGTATATCTCAAGTTTAAAGTCAATACAAGATTAAAAGGCATTAACCATTGGTCAAACACAAGTTAACAATCAATCAAGCTCTCGGGGAAAAAAAAGAAGCAACTCTCAGACAGATTGAAAGGGGGGGAAAACAAAATAACAAAATTGTGACTCGTGAGTAGTAAATTACATGCAATCTCAGAAACTCTATATATATCCATCGGAAAAAAGAAAAAGAATATGGTACCAATGCATCATCTTTCCTCCATCGACTACCCAAGATTTTTTGTTACCTCCTCCACTTGCGGTCTGATACAATTAGGACAAGCATTGAGCAGATATGGTGGACACCAAAGAAATAAAATTTGGATGCGAACAGATCAACGTTATTAATCATGGATATTACGATCTTGGATGCTTAGGACCTTTATTTCAATAGGGGCGAGATGCAAATGAGATTGCAAACCGTTAAAGCTTACGAGGCAAAGATGAACAATATTCATGAGGCGAACAATAAATTTATGGCCACACTATACCAACTCCAGCCCTACACAGAAACCGATTCATAAAACATGGCGACTCAGAATTCAGGTGTATTTCAAATCCACCTGTTTATTAATTTATGTAAATGTAATGGTAATTATGATAAATTGAAATCACCCAAAATCTAACTTCCAAATTCATTCTCAAATCAAAGTGAAAGTCATCACAATTTTAGATGCATTTAGAACGAAACAGGGACTTGAAAGTTCAATTTAACCGCATTGATTCATATATAAATGATTTCAAATTATGAAATTCAAATGCATTCAAACAAATGGGTGTATTTAGATTGCATATAGATGGACGAATTTGATCATGGCGGATAGTTTTGAAATTTGAATGTCAAATGGCATTAATGTTGAGTGCATTTGAAAGCCATTATAATTGTTAATATAAAAGCTTGAAGTGAGAGACTTTGAACTAATAAATCCCCCATATCAACACAACCGAACAACTAAAATGAATTTCAAATCATGAAATAAATCCGTTATTTCAAATGAATTGATTTGAGAATGGATTTAAAGTTGAGTATATCTGAAAACCCTATAGTAAGTAATAAAAGAGTTTAAACTGAAAGGCAATGAATTTGAAATACCGTGTGTGAAAAACATCCAAACTACAATAGTTTTGGAATCCTATTTCAAATGACACAATATATATCCACCATCATGTTGAATTTTGATGAAAGTTTTTGTAGGAATGAAAGTGTTTCAGCTAAGGATTTCAAATGACACTAAAGTTGGATTCATATAAAATCCATTACTTATTAATACAAGAACATAAATGGTGGAATATATTTGAAATCCACCCGAATCAAAATCATCTAAACGTCGCAGACTTAAGAAAATTTAGATGATACCTTGAGGAGAATGAGTTCCGTTTCCCTTAGCATTCTGCTGTGCCTGAGACAAAGTACGCTGAATACGAGGAGATCCATGTCTTCCATTTGAACCAGGTAGAGATCGTCTCTTTTTAATGTAGATATCCTTCTCATGCAAGTCAGGACTAGATCGTGGAGAGCCACTTGGTATAGCTTTCGCTCTTGCAGATTCAGTTGCTTGCATGTAGCTTGGGAGAGAGTTACTGCTACTACTATCTCTCGGTTCTTGATCTGCATTATCAGGTTTTGCTGAACCAAAAGAGTTTCGCCTTTTTACAGGTTTGTGCTCCTTTGGTAACTGCTCCATGCTACTTCTTGAAGCCGAATCCTGATTAGAGCTCGGAAGGGATTTTTTATCAGCTGATAAGGACTTAATTTTATAGCTTGACTCACTTTTTTCCCCTCTTTTTTTCTTCGGTTTTGAAGAAACTACGCGAGAAGGAGTTGCTTGAGATTCAGTGACAGTTGTATGGCTTCTTGGAGATGCTTCAGGGGATTGCTTGTGTAACAGGTGGCTTGCTTCAGATCCCAACTCCAGCTGCAGGCCACTTAGATCTGGCTCTGGCTTCTTTTCTAATGGCGGTGAGTCTGTGGGAACCACAGAATTATCACATTCAACAGTAGCTGAGTTACCACTATCATCCCTAGGCAAATGATTAATATTTTTGTGTGATTGATCAGGTTCTAGGATGCTTGATATCCCATTGATGTCAAGAACGAAATTTTCTCCACTTGTAGAATGGTCAGACTCGTCAGCAATTTTTGGGTTCTGTTTAATGTCATTGACTCCAACCTCTGACCTATCAGGTGAATCGAGGGTCGATGAAATAGAAAGTTGAGTCCCACATTTCGAGCCACCTATTTGACCAGCTGGAGCATTGGAAATGGGATTTTCTGCTGATTCAATCCCTTGAGACCTAAATGGTTGTTGATCAGTAGAAGTACAAACCTCATCATCCAGGTCGTACTCGATATCATGATCCAGGTTGGATGAAGACTCTAGCATAGCATTATTGGCAGCTGAACTCAGTTCTTCAAATTTTGACTGGGCAGCAAGAAAAGAGGGGTTACTTGCCTTCCTCGACAATTTCTTAGTATCAATTTCAGGTTGCTCGGAGGAAAAATTGTTCACATTTGGTAAGTCGATTTCATGCACTGTTTCTTCGTTATCAGGGAGAGATTTTGCGTCCACCTTCAAATTCAAGTCTGTTTCCGTTATCTCAACACAAGCAGGTTCTGATATTGTTTCAGCCTCCAAATTTATAACTGTTTCTGTTACAATATGTGTTAAATCTGATTTGTCAATGTTCTGTAGGTCAGGATGACTGGAGGAAGGCGAGGTTGATTTGCACACTTGGAGATCTACGTCATCTTCCTCGCAACTGATTAAATCATTGTCATTTACAGATGCTTCGACTGATGCGCTCAACCCAGCTAAGTTTGTTTGCTCGGGATAGTGATCAGATGGAACTACACAGTCCACTTTGCCTTCAGAGTGCTCAAGATTATTCTTCTCTAGCAGCCCTGCACCTGATCCAGATTCCAGTACCTCGGCATTGCTCACCGATGAAACTGACATCCATCTTTCCAGCCATTTCCAGGCCGAATCCGATCTCAAGGGGTCACACTTGATGTTGATAGATTTGGACTCAGGTGTTGATTCCAACAGCTTACATTAAAATTCGGAACACACATCAAGGTCTATATTAAGTAAATGTATGTAGTATAGATGAAAGCAAAATACAAGGAAAATCCAAATATAGAAGTGTGTCAACGTTCATTTACCTGACGGGCAAATCCATTGCTAAGTAATTTCTCGATGGAAATGTAAGAGAGTGAAATATTTGTTTTTGCTTCTCTTTCACTCCTCTGAAATGAAAACAATGTAGCACAAAAAAAAAATCACGGAAAATATAGCTGTATCTTCCAAGAAAAAGAAAGGGACATCACATGACACTCATTTGGTTCTCCTTCAACTGTGTATCAGAAAATATGACTCAGTTCCGTAGGCAACATGAATCTAGTTGATAGAGAGGGGGCTGTGACTTAAATTCATGATACAAATCTCGTCTCTAAAAATATAGAATTTAATTAAAACACAATTTGCATCACTATGAACAAACAATCAAACACTCATCATACAAAATTAACACACTTTCTAGATCACTGCTCATCTGCCTTTGGACCTGCAGAATGTCACTGAGTCACTGCACAATCAGCGTAATTTTAAAATTGGGGGTTTACGGGCATTTAGGAATGTCTGGAGTAACAATGTGAAACCAATGAACAAAAAACTACTGCGGCAGGGAGATTTTGAATGGGATACTGAAAATTAAGAAAATAAATTATATATCACTACCGGATCGGGATTATTCTTTCCCCTGCTTGCATTTTGCTTCTCAAAATCACATGATTCTTCAACAAGTAGGCGAGCACGGCGAGCTCGAACAAGAACCTGCATTTTGACAATGGCCTGAACACACCTAAGAGTTCCCACAGCATGCCTTCGAACTAAATGTCCCCGTATAGCTGCTTGCAATTTTATTATGTTCTTCTGCTTTGATAGCAGTCTTTGAGCCTAGCAAGTGATAACAAGAATATGATATAATATTGCCCAACCGACTTGAGATAAGAATTATAACAGTAAGTAGGCAAACCAGAGATCGCCTGATAGCAGCCTGGATTACATTTATACTGGACTCATCATAGGTTGCATTGGCACTGGAGTCATCCACAATCGTACTGGACTCATCATAGGTTGCATCAGCACTAGAGTCATCCACATTATCAGCTATCGTGTCTAATATCTTTATATTTGGTCGAGCAGACAACTCAGTCTTCTCTTCTTTCCCTTGAATTCCAGAGAACTTCTCTTGAGTAGTCAAGTTAGACTGCATAAGGACGTTGACATCTGTAGATTCTGGACTTTCCTTTTTCACAGATGAAGGAGCTTCTGAGATGATGGTGTTACTCAATACTCGATGTCTGGCAGATCTCTTTCGAAAACTCCACCCGCGCCTCTCATCTGAACTCTTGCTCTGCAGTATTCAAAAGTTCGCAAGCGTTATCTCATTTAGAAAGTGAAATATAAAAATCAACATGAACTAGTGAACAAATTTAAACATATTCATTATTGACTAAACTATAATCAAGACACACATAGGCGGCCACTAGTCCTTGTTCCAGCAGCAACAGCCAACTGCATTTTCTACACAACTGAAATTCACATGGTCTCAAATTCCAAGTGCAACGAGGTACTTAAGAGAGGAAGAATTGAACGAAGTATTCAATTTTGGAAATGAATCAACAAAATATTCCAAATAGTAAAGACGCAGGTCCGATCATGAAGTAGCATTTCACTTTTTAAAAAAGAAAGACATCAGTGACTGCAACAGCATCGACCATCACGTGTTCACAAAGAACAAGATCAAACCAAAAAATCGCCAATTCCGGTGACGCATATCGCTACTCGAAGTTTCGATCGACTAGATTAAGAAGCAGAGTAATTGAGCTAGCGAAATCCGTTCACAGCGTTGAATAGTACCAAAACCAAAAGTCCAATGCAAGAAAAGACACCTGAAAGCCAGTTTCACAGATCATAGTGTTCACAAACATAGATTCGAGCATCCAACCAATCAAACAGAGAAGCTCATCCACATATATAAACTAAAAAAGGTATCGAATCAACTCAAATCAAGTCAAAAGCAATCCAAGCAAATGCAACTAACCAGATGAATAAATAACTTCAATAACAAAAACGAACTCAAAAACTGAAATTCTAAAAATAGAAACACTTGAGATTCTTCAACAAATAGCAGATTCAAACAAGATATGAACCATCAAGTCAAAAGCAATCCAAGCAAATGCAACTAACCAGATGAATAAATAACTTCAATAACAAAAACGAACTCAAAAACTGAAATTCTAAAAATAGAAACACTTGAGATTCTTCAACAAATAGCAGATTCAAACAAGATATGAACGGATACGCACTTCCGGCGCTTGCAGATCCTCATGATCGACTGAATCACTTCCGCAGGCAATTATCTTGAAGCATGCTCCACTTGATTTTACCATTATCGCTCTAAAAACTTGTGAGGTACCCTTTCCCTCTCTAGAAATTCGATTTTCTTTCTTTTACAGTGACATGTGTATAGTTCTACTTTATTAGACTTAGACGTTTATTTCGGAAATGGAACAGATAAATAAATAATAAATAAATAAAGTGAATGTATGCGGACGTCAATTTCTGTCCTTAAATCTGGTTTACTTGAGGGTTTGGATTCCGTGTTTTGCATGGAGTCAAGGGTGTCAAAATCAAACACATCAATCCGACACGATTCAACTTGAAAAAAATCAGGTTTTGGTTTAGAGTTTTCAGGTTCGGTTTCGATTCAGATCAGGTTGGACCCGATAGCTGACCCGAAAAAAATGATCGGGTTGGGTTGGGTTCAGGTTGACCCGAAAATTTTAATTTTTTTCTGAAAAAATATAATTAATAAATATCGGCTATATTTTTATATATTGTATGTTTGAAAAAATATTTATTATTTTTTAAATAATTATTTATTTGATTTAGTAAATATACTTTATTTTTCTACAATTAGACATTCAAATTTAAATCATATATATGATGAGGGAGATTTTGTTATTATGTGTTTAAATTTAATTATATTTTTTTTGAATTTTATTTAATTTTATTTTTAAAAAAATTCAAAATCGAGTTGATTCGGGTTTGTGTTCAGGTTAAGAGTTTTTAAGTTGGTTCGGATTCAAATTGAATAATTTTTGAATAATATTATTGTTTAACTTGATTCAATCCAACCTACTATTACATCGAGGCAAGGGAGTTCCGTTTCCTTTTCTGGAAGAGGCTTTCTTTTTTTTCTTTTTCTTTTTTTTTATTTGGTGGTACCACGTTATCCGTTGGAGAGTGACGTGGATATATTTCTCTATTTTTTATCATTTTATTTTGATGTTTTGATAGTGAGAGAGTAGGATCACAGAGATACGAGACAAACGTCTCTGTTAAAATTTGGATGCATAAGTTGCTATACCAACATTTTTTTTCGTTTTTTTCAATAGTTATTTGAAAAAAAAAACGTATTAGCTATTCCTCAAATAGCGTTTTTAAGTGAATAAAAAGACAAATCAATTGAAACTTTGGAATGCCTAATCTTGTAATGCGGCCGATGCCTCAATAAATTATAAACAGTTGAGATTTATTAAATAGTGGTTTACGTAGTTACGAATTGACTGCGGCCGATGCCTCAAATCTGGTGTGGTGTCTTTACTCGACTAATCCCCTCATTATGATTTAAATTTGGTAAATAGTAATAATTAAATCCTTGTCAATTAATACGTCATTAGCTGTAATTGCAATTTAAATAACCATCGCTTGTATCCCACGCTTGCAGACGGAAACTATTTTGATATTTTGTTGGTAGTTTACAATATATAGTTCAATTTAGCATCATCTCCCTTTTTATTCCCTCTCATTACCACACAATTTATTTTTTTCTTAAGTAAAAATGATTTTTTTCGTTAACTTGTCCAGTTTTGAGTTATGCTTCGCATTAAGTTTTCAAATTTTGATTTTGATACACTAACTTTTATTTTTCAACTATTTTGATCAAATTGATAACGTAGTAGCATTTGACAAGTCAACAATTTCTTATTCTACGTCATCATTTTTTCATGTCACGTCAGCATTGTTTGTTCCTAAGTCAGCACTCATACGAAATAGGATTGAAAACCAAACAAATTTAAAGTTAGTGCAGCAAAATCAAAATTTTGAAAATTTAGTTATCAAAACCAAAAAATAGACAAAATTAATGGACAAAAAAAGTTATTTTCCTTTTTTTTTGGGTATTAATTGTGGTATTAAGCTGATAATTAATTGGAGTGATAGCAACATAATGATAGATAGATGCAGTTGTCCTACTGGCAAGGATTCATGTGACGTCCAGTATGGATGCACTATGACAAACTGTTGTTCGTTAATGATTTGATTATACCAATTAATCAAATTTACCAATATTCAGTGGAAAAACTTGTGAGAGGCGGTCTCACGTATCGTATTTTATGAGACAGATCTCTTATTTGGGTCATCAATGAAAAAATATTACTTTTTATATTAAGAATATTACTATTTATAGTAAACATCGGTAGAGTTAACTCGTCTCACAGATAAAGATTCGTGAAAACGTCTAACAAGAGATCTACTCATATGTATGTATGTATACACAGCACATAACAGGAGATATTTACTTATTATATAATACTAGGTATGGGCACCTCAATTCTTGAGGTGTCCTGCCCAGGTTTACGGTATAAAATATGAATATTTATATTTTTTTCAGAAGTAATTAATAATTTGTTTATATTTGTGTAGGTTTTATTTAATAATATAAATTTAAAATATATAATTATCATGAACATAGTATTTTTTTATGTTTTTCTATATCCGTACTCAAACGATTAGTATTGGAAGTTGATATATTTAACAAAGTGAAAAATATGAAGAAAAGGGATTTATAAAAGTAAAAATAGTTAGGAAAAATAATAAATTGAGGTTCAAATAGAAGAAGTTTAATAACATGTTGTAAATTGAATATAATGTATTGCTTTATTTTAAAATATAACGAGAGAGCTACTCCATAAATAAGTTATTATAGATTCGAAAATAGCGTATCTGTATTTTGGTATTGGTTGTAAGGGTGTTACATTTAATGATGTTGGCGCTAATGAATATTTGAATGTGACAACTTTAACTTAAATATAAGTTGTAATATGAGACATTAAACAATCGATAAGAGCACAAAAAATTTTAGGGTAATCAAAAAAATTTGAAGAAATGTTAATGTAGACAAGATTTCAAAATGTTTAACTTTTTTTTTTTTTTAGAATTTAGTTGACGGATTTATGAATTTTGTAACATAGGGTTTTTTAATGACATGTAAACATGACAATTAAAATAAAATTAATTCATAAGACAACTGAATAAAAGGTAACAATGATGACCTAATAAAAGAAATGAAAATATATGAATAGAAATTGTTTGGAGCTCGTATTGATATAAAGTTTATTATATGTTTACGCACATGTACAACAACTAAGCATTTTTTATGACATAAGATAAAGATTTTATTTTTCATTCAATGTACATGGTTGTTTTGATGGAGTTCGTTGGTTTTTAGGATTGCCTCAATGTCTATTACATAGTTTAGTAGGAGCAATAGTTTTGATTCCATGTTAGGCATGCTTTGTAAGATGATGTCCCATATTGGACTTGAGTAAAATATTCCTATTAGTTTGTCCACATTTTCTTTGAATTTGGTTCATATACTGAATTTGTAATTAGCAAAGGGTGGATAATAAAAATTTATAACATAACAAGCATGTCAAACGTTATATAATTAAGCATATAAGTATGTATGTGGTAAGAGAAATTAAAAACAAAAAATGTCGTGAAAATTACATGAACTAAATTTTTTTTTATGAAGTTTAAAATATAAAGAAAAAATCACGAAGGGAAAATTTTATTTCGACATGAATATAAAATTTAGTGTACTCGAAATTACGTTCAAAATTAGTATACTTAAATTACTTTTTTCTCTTGTTTTTCATGCTTATTTATAAATTTATTGGACAAATATTTAAATGAAGATAAGATAACCCGACCCATGACCCATTTTTAAATGCATATTTGTAGTGGACCATATTTTTCAGTAGCGGGTATTTCTGGTAAGAATAGGAAGAGTCATTTCCATAAATCAAATAATAAGAATAATATAACAATAATTCCACACATTAACTTCATCTGTAAAGTTGATTTCACCCATTTTCCAACTTTAACCAGAATAATTTGTTAACTTGAACTAACCCCACAAAAACCACAACACAATGAAGAAACAAGCATGAACGCACCCTTTGCGACCAAAAAAGAATATATATTATTTATTTGTTTATTGTAAGATAAATAAAAAATAAATAAAAACCAGTTAAAAGACAGCTACATACAACACATGTCTCTGCCTCAAGGATCTTCCCAATAACATTACAATCACGAAGAATATGTTCAACAAACCGAGCAATCTTGCTCTCCAAGCAAGAGACTACAATGCGTGCTACATAATGATGTAAAAAATTATTGTATGGATACCTACAACCAAATGAAATGCAATTTAGAGTACTCCGAAGTTGTTCACCAGGTTTATAAGAATTTTCAATATTTGGGGTGGGAAGAACTTACTCGAAAAACATTTCAAAAACGTGTTTCACAGCACCTAGGCGGATAAATTCTTTTTCTGCAACTTCACTACTAACAGCCACCAAGACTGAGATGAACTCAATAATCTGACAGACACATCATAGCTCAAGATTAGATTTAGTGCCACAGAGAAGATCAATTTTTCTCGCAGATATAATTTCAAATGTCAAAAGTGGGGGATTGTAGAGAGGAACTGAAGTACCGTGAAGAGCATAAAAAAAAAAAAAAAGTAAACCATCATTGCCTTATGTAAGAAGCATTTATAGGGAAACATAACATTTGTCTTCTCATATGCAAGCATATAATAGAGTAGGAAATATTCAATAAATTACTGAACAAAAACAGCAATCAATACACACACACAAAAAAAATCTCACGACAATATAAACGCCTGCATCCTTTTACTAAATAAAAGATACCTTTAAGCGATGCTTTCCTAGAGGCGGCTGCAATTTGTCATACATAGTTAACAACACATGGTCATCTTCAGATGAAACATCCAAAAGTTTGAGTAGATCACCTGACAGATAAAGCAATTAACATTATGATTTTGACACCACCATTGATATTTGATGGCCACTAACGATTGTACTGTTTGAAACACATTTTCGCATGCTTGATTCAACAATAGTAAATTTAGTTGCACGTTTTTGCTTTGTCCATTTATGTTTGTTTCCCATTTCTTTGATGTTCTTGTTCTCTCATCAATATTCATTGTCTTTCCACTTTTGTCTCCAAATTAGAAGCACTTCGTCAAAATTGGAATTGTTGGTCAGGAAATTGTGAAAATGTTTTGGCCATCCAAGTCAGAGATTTCTCACACAAAAATAAAAAACAATCATATCACTTAAATAGTACACAAATTAAAACTCAATGCTGAATAGGAAGCTGGATTGTTCATCCAAAAAGGAACATTCATTAATGCGTTCTTCACAATTATTGTAAACTGGCGTATATGTTAAGGATCAAACATGAAGTATTCACAATTATTCAGGCAACGCTTGATTTGTCTAATACTCAATAAACAACAAAGACGCATTATTATTAAGGCAAGTGACTGAGATTGTTCTTCCAAACCTTCAGCTAATTATCTTCCAAATAATGAATACTGTGGTGCACTTATAGCAGCGTGGGAGCATGTAATCATAGAATATAACTCTCAAGTAACCATACCTAGGTTCTCCAGCATGCCTTCAACAGTTGCAGGATCGGCAGAAATTCCAGATCCATGAGTCATCTGATGGATATACATGTAATACATTCCCGAATCCAACCGCTTGGGGTCTAACAAAGATATACAGACTGACAACAAGCTAATCAAAACTGATTTTGGTCTTGAGCGCTCCAAGGCATGGTGAAACAATCTTCCAATAAAACTGTGACAGCAGCAAGCTTTCAGGCAAGGTAAGAAAAGGTGGTAAAGGATTGCAATGGAAAAAAATAGCATAGAAACCTTGGACTGGCAATTTTTGAAGCTAGTCCTGGGGGAGCATATCTGGTTATTGCACAAAGTGTTTCAGCAGCATTAGCATGCACTTCAGAACAGTCCTGCAAGTAAAGATAGCACCCACAAGAGATTTAAAAAAAAAAGATGCTGAAAATGCATCATTCCAACTGTTTTGAATAAATAATAAATAATAAATAATAAAGCAATAAATAGATGAGTTCTCAACATGTTTGCAGATTTTAAGCCACAAAAAGAAACAAAATCATTTTCAGATATCATTCCTCGGGCAACTTATTTTTAGCACAATAAATTAGAAAAGGAAATGCAACTTCGATAACAACCCTGGTAGCATCTGCAGTTGGCTTCAGAGTCTGTGACTGAAGGTTGGCCCTAACACAGCAAACTTACAAAGGCAACAACAATCTTAAAAAAAGAACGCCATAGCCCAAATATCTCGCTCACGAAAGGGCAAAGGTCATAAAGGATGTCTTATGGCTTTCGAATCAAACAAACAATTTATGGACAGAACAAAGAAGGATTCAAAGCTAAATATCACAATAGAAAAGCATATTAACTAAAACAGTGAAAACTTTACAAGATAATGAAAACCAAGGCAATCTGAGGAAGAAAAGAAGTATGTCAAAGACATCAAAATAAACGATGCGGAGGCAGGACAAAGAAGCTGCCCAACCGAAGAAGAAGCAGCTCTGAAACCCAGGTACACAAGACAGGAGGAGATGAGAGCAGACCAAAGAGACGTAAGAAGCCTACCGATTTGCAGAAGCAGAGAAGAAGCGCAGCGAAGAAGAGAAGAAGCGGAGCTGAGGCGCCACCGAAAAGCTGGAGAAAGGAAGGCTCAAACAACGCGCCAAGCGGAACGGTTTTTGAACGCTGCTCCTGCTGAACGCTGCTCCTACTGCTCCTGAAATGTGGTGGGGTGGGGGGGGGAGACAAAATCCAAGGTAAGAGGAAAAAGGAAGAGGGGGAAAATGAAGAGATGCAGAGCAATTGCAACCGGAAGTTCAAGGGTGAGGAGGAGAAGATCGTTTGTTTCTCCTCTTGACAGCACGAGCTCTTCATTGTTGGAGAAAGACATGCCTGACGCGTGTGTTTGTTTTTTACAGACAACCGTACAAAAACAGGCCCGTTTCAAATTATTCGTGCTTTCATATATGTAGATAGATAGATATATACGGTAGATTTATGAGACAACTAGCTTGTCAGCACGTGCCAGGACTCAATAGGCGGCCATGTTACGTGCACATGCAAGGTCTCCATAATTTCATCAATTTAAAATATATGAGATATAATTTTATACCTTATCGATTCAAATATATTTTATATACTTATTATTAATGGATCACTATCATTAATAAATAATTTGAAATTCTTTCGTCAAATTATTTCATAAATTAGAACTTTTCTGTAAATCAAATCCTCAAGTACTCAATCATAACCTAAATTATTGATTGCTCATGTCATGGTTCACTAAGTGGATAATTTATTGTTGAATAATATTAAAATTGCAAGCTAAAGATTTTCATATTATACACCGATCTTTATCATTTTGCTTTTAATTGAATAAATTATTATTTGAAATATATATTTGAAGGTCGTCTGAATTTTGACTATCCATATCTGCATCTTCTTATTAAAATTTATGAAATTATACCCAATATTATACCATTCACATCCTTTATTCTTAATTACCTGCTAGTGTACATGACACGAACGATAATTTTTTTATATAACAATCTTATTTATATATATTACAAGTGCAATAAATTTTTATTTTATATTATCAATTATTGGATCAAATAAAAATGATTGGAGATAAGATAATAGCAAAAACTTGTGTGAAACGGTCTTACGGATTGTATTTTATGAGACGGATATCTTATTTGGATTATATATGAAAAAATATTACTTTTTATGCTAAGAGTATTACTTTTTATGCTAAGAGTATTACTTTTTATTGTGAATATGAATAGTGTTGACCTATCTCACATATAAATATTCGTGAGACCGTCTCACAAGAGACGTACTCATAATGTAATAGTCATGAGTAAGTCCTACGATATTATCGGAGAGTAATTTTAAAGAAAATAGATATTTGAGTTTATTTCTTATATTTAGTCTAGTGCCACAAAACCGCACCAAATTCGGAATATAAATAATTCATTGCATGGGGAACAACCACGAATTTGAAATGATGTATTATATACACAATAGGAGGTGGGGTCGGCGGGGTCGGCTGATGGTGGTGGTCCGACTGGGATGGGTGGTCTGTGGCTACTGTATATGTGTATTTTAAAATACACATATACAGTAGCCACAGACCACCCATCCCAGTCGGACCACCACCATCAGCCGACCCCGCCGACCCCACCTCCTATTGTGTATATAATACATCAGGATTGTGGGGTCGGCAGGGTCGGCTGATGGTGGTGGTCCGACTGGGATGGGTGGTCCGTGGCTACAATGTATTATATACACAATAGGAGGTGGGGTCGGTGGGGTCAGCTGATGGTGGTGGTCCGACTGGGATGGGGTGTCCGTGGCTACTGGATATGTGTAAAACTAGCGCAATTGGTACCAGACTTGTGCTAAGTATCTATATGTCCAGGAGATCTTAGGTTCGAGTCTGGGGAGGTGCAAACTCCATTGCTTGGGCTGGAGGAGTCATTGAGTAATGTGCCATGGGATAACCGACTCCCGCCAGTTGGATCGGGAACATCCCATGTGCATTACATATTGTAGAAGATGTGTTGGTTCAAGTTGATAAATTCATATATCCTGTAGATTTTATTGTTTTGGATACACAACCAATACAAGTACATAATGAAATTCCAGTAATATTGGGACGACCATTTCTAGTAACTTCAAATGCTTTAATTAATTGTCGAAATGGAATAATGAAATTGTCTTTTGGAAATATGACTCTAGAACTTAATGTGTTCAATTTATGTAAACAACCAAGTATTAATGAAAATGAATATGATAATGAAATTGAAACAATTATGGAAGAAAATATACAAGAAGAAAACTTAAATCAACAATCTGATGTTTTTTCAATAGAAAGTTTTGAGTCTGAAAATAATTTTAAAAAAGATGATAATACAAAACTTGAATTAAAAGTTNATTTGCCACGGTTTTTTGAAAACCGTAGGCAAATTACGATAGTTTGTATAATTCCGTCGCTAATTTAGTGACAGTTTTTCAAAAATCGTCGCTGAATTTAAATTAACAAAACCGTGGCCAAACTTCCACGATTTTTTAAACTCGTATGATCAAAGTCAATGACATAACTGGAACATGCAACAAATTTATTAAAATCTACCGTCGATCTCGCCGAAAGTACTTACTCACAGAGGCATTGAATAAAATCTAATGGCGGGTGGGTCGTTAACATGGCATCAAGTTATTTGAGTTATTTTTATGGTAAGATTGCTTCAACTTATCATTTGTTTAATTGTCGAGTGAGAATCTTGTCTTAGTTCTTAATGCTTCTGTCTTCTTTTGCTTCAATGAGTGGGATACCTTTGCTACTTCTTTTATCCTTTGTGTTTGTGTAGCGATAAAGTCTCGTCCCCGTGGCCACGGCGAAGCCAAGCAAGTGCAAAAGTAAAAGCAAATAGTACAAATTGTATAGGAAGATTCACTTCTTTTTTTTAAAAAAAAAAAATCTGAACTCAAACTACAAACGAAACCCAATAATAAAATATTAAAATTAGATTATAAATCAATAATTGTTGCAAGAAATTCCACATCAATTTTGGACCATTTTTATATTACAAGATTTAAGTTAGGTTTCCCTACTTCAGGTAGATTAATTGAAGGTCAAATGTCAAGATCGAGTGATTAATTGCTTGTAGGTGAAATATGTGCTTTCTATCTGTATAATTTGGAATTTTTTTTGGTACAACAGCCCATTAGCATCATAAAATGAACCTTTTTCAGAAGAGAAGAAGTTGTGGAGCCATGGTCATGAGCAAAAGGCTCGAATGGTTACAAAATGTAAAGTGAATGCAACGTTCCCATCACTCTTCATAATTAACTGACAAAATCAAACTGAATAATGGTGAGTTTAAAAAATATTTTTTTAAATGAAAATTTTAATATAGTTTTCTTTTTGAGAAAGAAATTTATATTGAAAAAAAGAAAATAAATTTATGATATATTCGAATATTTCTGTTAAAACGATTTGATATGTATCTCATCTCATATACCAAACGATATCTAAAAATCTGAAACATTACGAACAATTACAAACTTAAGGAATGTAAATCACCCAAACAAATCGATTGAACTTTTGTAAATGATTTGAAATATTCCGTTCTTAGTTTCCTCCATCTAAACGTCACGTCAATTTCAAGAAAACTAATTTTATTGAGAAAAATGGTTCCTCCATAAAAAGATAAACCCCTTTGAAAGTGCTAGCTTTTTATAAGCATGATAACATATTGAACGACAAATTCAGTTTTAAGTCTCTATATAAAAATATATCCACAACGTACTGTATACGAAAACGATGTGACCAAAATTTCAGACAAAAACCAACACGATGGTGCGGGGATATGGTTTAAATCAGGAGCAGGTTCCAGATTATCAACAGGGAGATTGGCTGCTTTTTCGCATGTGTGTGCCCGCGAGCATGCACTTCAAGAGACGACCAATGATTGATGACATCAAACTAATAAAAGGGATCGGAGTGCGGAGATCTCATCTGTGAGAACGAGAATTAGAGAGACTCGGCATTGTTGAGCTCTATTACCCGTAATTGTTTAATTGTCAGTAAGCGTCTCCTTGACCTCCAAATCCCAGCAATCCTTCAGGCAGGATGTAGTTTGCTTGGTTGTTCCAGATCGAATGCTAGCATAAGTTGTTTAGAATTGGTTTTACTGTAGTCGATAAGATAAAAAATATGCTTACTCTGACTTTTGCAATACCAGAATGTGAAATGAAAGAGAACTCTCAAGTTTGTAAGGCACACAGAGCAAGATACCATGTTTCCTAAAATTACAAGGGTGGGAACTTGGAATACTGCACTCCTCATGTGCGATTGGATTTTTGGTCCCTGAACTGTAGGACGAATGAATTAAAAACATAAGAAGCTCAACTAATCTCTTAAGGAATATAAGAAATGGTTCAATGCAATGGCCTAGGTAACAAAAATCATTCTCTTGAAATCTGGAGGACGAACAATGTCTCAAAAGATTGAGTTATTAATGCCATTAGGCCATCTCCAACCACAAAATCTATTTTGGTGCAAATTTTACACTAAAAGAGTGCGATTTCTGCACCAAATACAACATTCATCTCCAACTCATTTACTTCAAATTTTACCCCAAAAAGAATATTTTCGAAATATTCCTTTTATTTTACATATATTAATTATTATATTTTATTTAATATATTNGTCTAGCACGTCAGGAGCTCAGAAAATATCACAGCACAGTTACCCTCCATGACAATAGGGCAATGGACATACTTTCAGATTTGTGAAGTCTTGAAATCAAAAAGAACGTGCCCCATATCTTCTTCAATTATTTCTTGCCCTTTCGGAGTGATCGAAAATCCTGTCGCACCTGCACATGGATGAAACACACAAATTTACAGCTTCAGTTAGGAGTATCATAGATCAACTAAATTGGAAACACTTAACACTGTTTTTCATTTAACATTGCAATTCCTTTTATGGCCTATATTACACTGCGAAACGTGAAAATGGGATACTGTCCAAGGGGATGCAAACTGAATGTCCCTTGTTCGTTCCATAGAAATATGGTCATACCATTTGGTTTAATCTTTCTAAACTATTGCTCAAATGATCTTCTGAACGATTTTTGTATGTTGTTTCTTTCGTCATAAAGCAAAGTGACATTGGAAACGTTGAAATCAGCGATTTCTTAATAAGATTTAGAGAAAATGGAATGATATTGTGTTAAAATGATATCTTAAAAATATAAGAATGTTCCTATTTATAAATTCTTTAAGCAGCTGCATGAGCTTAAACCTCCATGTTAGCCATAAATTATCAGGCTTCCATACTTAATTAAATAACATGACTCATTATAGAAAGTTGGGTTTGAGTCCAAAAAAGATAACCGAATTGGGTCATAACCCATCAGATATAGGAATCGGAAGTGGAACACCTATTTACTACAACGTGGCTGTAACAGTACTACAAAGAAATATTCTTTCAAAAAAAAATTTAATTTGTAACATCAAGACCTCTAAGTTTGTTGAGTAGTTGATGTGATTATTATCGTATTTTGGAGAACTCAAATGTATCGAACCAGCATTTAATGGCAAATATGTCAATTCACGGTTGAATGTCAGTCGCATATAAATGGTTCCGCTTGCCAAAAGTCAACCCCATACAAGTATTCGTATACCCGTAGTTGAAAAGCACCGAATATCCAAATCTCTGCTGAAATCCATTCCAAGTCGATCGGAAAATGTCATCTTCATCGGCGATGAAACGGCGCCATTCTTTGGCTTCCTCGATGCCGCCGCTGCTCTCGTATTTTCCTGTGAGCTAAGCTTCACGACCCATTCCAATTTTTTCAGATCTAAATTTTTGTTCCAATTATTTCAACTATGTCTTTGTAGGTATGGGAGCCGCCTACGGCACGGCAAAGAGTGGTGTCGGGGTGGCGTCCATGGGTGTGATGCGGCCAGAGTTGGTGATGAAATCCATTGTGCCGATGGTTATGGCTAGTGTTTTGGGTATTTATGGTTTGATCATTGCTGTGATTATCAATACTGGTATTAACCCCAAGGCCAAGTCTTGCTACTTGTTTGACGGTTATGGGCATCTTTCTTCTGGACTCTCTTGCGGTCTTGCTGGCCTTGCTGCTGGTATGGCCATTGGCATCGTCGGAGATGCTGGTGTTAGGTGTGCTACTTTTCCTCTACTTTTCAAGTACCTTTAATTCTATTTGATCCGTATAAGATATTGAATAATTGAGTATCGTGATTTAAACTTCTGCCTTTTGTTCTTTTTTTTTTTTTTTTTTTTTTTTTGGTGAATTGGAATGTACTTATTGAGTTTGACGTTCTGAAGTTTTTGTTTTCTCTCTGTAACAATCGGGACATATCGTTGCTGTTTGGATTTTTTGAAAGGGTGAACTGTGACTTGACGGGAAGTGGCCTTGTTTGTTTACCCATTGGGCTTTCGTTTTCTTTAGTAACTGGTGTCCTGTCGATATTCAGCACTATTCCTCTAACTAATTATTTTCTGGTTTTCTTGCAAGCCTTCTTATTACTTTATGAGCGGTGAGACTGATTTTTTGTTGTCTGATACATTATTGAGAAATCAGTATTCATTTGTCTGGTTCTCAGATGTGTTTCGTTAGGAAATGTACATTGCATTGAAGAATCCCTTGTTTTTATAAGATTCCATACTTATTACTATAATATTTATCATCTATACAGAGCCAACGCTAAAAAATCAAAGCTCTTTGTCAGGATGATTCTTATCCTTATATTTGCTGAATCACTGGCTCTATACGGTCTCATTGTTGGAATCATACTTTCCTCTCGTGCTAGTCAATCTCGAGCAGAATAAACAGTTTGTCACCGCAACTATTGCAATTTCTTGCTATCCAGTACTGTAATCAATTTTCTCCGGCTAGATGGCAATTTGGGCGTGGCAGTTTTATTAGGTTAAAACTTTAAATATGCATGAAATTGTTGCCCAAAAGTATTGAACCGTTGATATGAGAAGTTTGTTGATCCGTGAATAAAGTTCTCTAATATTTTATATGGTTTATTGCAAAAATAATATTTTTGGTTGATGTAAAATCATGGCATGTATCATTTTAGCCAAAATTTCTCTATATTTTCTAGTACTCTAAACATGGTTTATCGATGTGGAATTTGTCCTGCAATTATACAGAATTTGGAGTTTGACAGTTTCTTGCAGATAAGACATATGCTGAACATTCTAAAAACTTATTGCATAGTGTAACTATGTTCCAAATTAAAAATTATAAAGAAAATAAACAAATCCTGGATGGGATCAACCACTACTTCCAATGAGGAGGTAACATGTACAAATCCATGTGCCGCATAGGTAGAAACCTGTGCGTGGCGAATTTAATTCGACTGACATCTAACGGTGATAAGTTTATCGTGCAGATACTAGCAAATCGGGGGGGTCACTTAGTATCTCCCCACCTTTTTATTTATATAACATGAAACTATCCATGGTTCCTTAATTCTCAAAGCAATACAGAAAGAACAATTACATGATACCAGTAGCTTGTTTACCTTTGTCCCCAGTGAATGAATTTGAGCACCGGAATGAAGAGGTCCTTAGGACCCAATTCTCAACCATATACAGGAGTCATACAATTCAGAAAACTAACAAAGTTAATTCTAATGCACATTTCCTAGGTAATGGTGGTAATTCACATTTCAATGGTACAGCTTGGCCTTATATCATGGAAGGCAAGCTATGTCTCCAGCTGGATGAACTGAGGTTCACCAGCTTTGTCGAGACACTAAGCCCAAACATCTCTTTTGGAGCCTTCCCTGTCTCTTTGAACCCAATGAGTTTGGCAACAATGTAAGCACTTTCTTTAATGTGTTCCAAGTTTGCGGCATCTGTCCACAGTTTGCGACAGAGTTGGAGTCTTCGCTGCTTTGTTTTTAGGCCGATTCCCCATTTCTTATACAGAGCTTCCCTCTCTTTTGCAGAATACTTTTTTATCATTCGTCTGCCTAGCATTTCTCTCTCACGATTTAGAGTCTTAGCGCTGTGAGCGAGCCCATAAAATGTTCAAGATTTTAGTTTATCATACATGGTAGATAAAATACAAGCTGAAATAACATGAGAAGATGTTTTGATATGGCTTTATACATTTTTATGTATTCTCATTCTTGTTTTTTTAGTATTTGGAAAAGAGCAAGGGTAGAGAGGAGAGGGTACCTTGAAGCCAGTGTGAAATGATCGTCTTTAGCAAGCCCATGTAACGTGTTCTTGAGGAAAGACAACCGCCTGAGCTCAACTTCAATGTAAACTGCATCTGATGGATCTCCTTTGAAGAGCAAGAAGAAGTAGGTTCTATGAACCAATGGAATGTTGCAAGTGTTCCAAAGTTCAGTTATCTCTCTCTTTTGCCTCTCAAATTCGGCGAACCAATCGGAAGGAGACTGCATTATATTCTGAGACTTATTGGATTCATCTTCTGCATTATTTTCAGAATTCTTGGTTGTTTTTGCCTCCTTTATACCCTGCTAGAAAAGTTACATTATGAGAAACTATAGATATATGGAAAAGAACAATCTTTGCAAGATTTCTATTGATTTCTATTGAATTATATGCTAAAGAATACAAATAGATCAGTTCTTGGAGAATTAGTTTGGAAACAGAAAAGGAGTTGGGAGTAGCATAAATGTGATCAGGTTACTCGTCCAAGGAAGAATTCTTTCATACCAAATCATTCACCATCTGCTTCACTGACTCGGACTGGATGGCTTCACTGAGTTCTGTGGCATAAACTTCTTGTTTCTTGGCTGGACAGTCTTTATCCAAAATTTTAATATTGTGATCTTCATCAAAAATTTTAATGGTGTGATCATTTTCATTCATGCTGTCACTCTTTTTCGAATTTCGGTCATCTTTTGTGCTCAATCTCTCAGTAGACATCATTGGCTCAACGATAGAGATCTTCCCTTGAGTATCTTCTGCAATTGGTGATGTATTTCCAGGATCTTTTTCCCCTTCAAAACTCGAAGCTTTTGTGATCGTATTAAGTATTGCTGCACAGCTTACACTCCTTGATACATTGTCACTGAAATCCGATACATCTGTGTCGGATGAACTTGTATGCTTCCCTACGAGTGAAACAAGGAAATTAGTTCATAATTTTCATCTGCCTATAAATCATAACTTCTGAACAATTATAACCTGAACCCAGATCTCCATTTTGTTCAGACGACACATTTGAAACCGTATGTCCACTGGGGAAATTGATTTCAATACATTGAAGCTCCTTGCAGCTCTCTTCTAAACACTTATCAGTTTCTTGACCAATCTTCTCCCATCCTTGACATGGATCAGGACCAAAGTACTTGTCTATGTATAGTCTTGGGGACGTGTCATCTGACAGAAACTGCTCCTCAGAACTCTCAACGAATTGATCTCCAATCCTTCTAGAATTAACACGTTCACATCTGTCTGAAAAATGAGATGTAATGGATGCTCCATCTGAACGAAAGGGATCGATTATCTCTGATGCTTCGGATGCCGAATATTCATCCCTCCATGATCCTTTCTCATGGTTCATATCAAGCTTAAGAAAACAACAGAAGAATCAACTCGCATAAGCATTTAAAGGGTTGAAATTCATGTTAAATTTGAGCTTAAAGTAACATGTCTACAGACCCATGATTTTGATGCTTGATATTCCCCTCCTGACTTTAACATATTCTCTGCATGAAATTGAGCTTGATCCCGTTGATAAGTTAATTCACGAATCTCTTTATCCATCTGCAGAATTCAAGTGATAGAAAAATGACATTTATTCAAACATTATGTGTTTTATGAAACTTTGTGATTTCTCTATGAAATATCACCTTTTCAATAAGTTGTTCTTTCTCTTTTAGTGCTGCAGCAGAATCACACGAACTAGCATGAGAACTCAAGTTCCTCAGCTCGTTCTCAAGCCTTGCTAGTTCTTTCTGCAGTTGCTTCACTAGTGCTTTCTCAGACATAACCACATTAACTTGTGCGTTGGTACTAACTTGCTTGGCGCAGCTAGCGAACAAGAGCGTGTTTCTTGATTGCTCAACGTGGCTGTGAGCAGGGCTCACTGTGCATATAATGGCTGTCTTGGCATTGCCTCCTAATGAGTTTTGTAGTATACGTGTCAGCTTTGAATCTCTATATGGAATGTGCCCATTTCTTCCTTTGCTGCATAAAAACACAAAAATCAATGGGTTTAGAGTTAGCTATATAGAGGACTATCGAAAGACAGGTGACAGTGAATAGGAAAAGTACCTTAGCTTCCTGATCACTGTCCCGAGCGTAAGCAAACTTCGGTTTATATGGCAACCTTCTTTTAGTCTAGTGCCAGCTGATAATGTTTGAGAAGCACGTTCGCTCCCAGCAAGATCAACAAAATTCTGCATTCGAGAACATGAAAACTTGTTACTTTTTTCTAATCATTTATTTTCTAAGTATACTGCAGAACCAAATACATTTGAATTCATACCACAGAAGCTGTTAGCGTGCTTGAATTTAGTACACCGAAGTATTCACGAGCTATGCTGTCAACACTCTACAGTAACGTCAATACTGTAAGGAACTGGATATAGGACATAATGACTTTCAAACTTTGATTACCAAAAAACTAGTCAAAGAAACATACTAGACGTAAAATTTGATGAGATCTGGAGCTCATTTCATTGAGGGTAGTCTCTCCTATTTGCCTTTGAGCTGCAAAATGCATGAACTCTATCAAAGGTAATTCTTGGTGTTTGCATACACAAAAAAGATGATATGCATCTGATTGATCTTGCCTTCACATATCGATAGAAGCTCTTTTAGATGGTTCTTGTCTCTTAAGCTCACCTCTGTGAGTTTCTCCACAACGGTCCCTCTCTAAAATATTTGAGTCATGGGAAAAAATTATTGGGACATATGTTTGAATAAATCGCTCTCTGTCTCTGGATAATCTAAAAGTCTAAGTGGAAAAGGTTTAATTCTTACCTCTGGATCATCTAAAAGTCTAAGTGGAGTCCCATCGATGCTGAGGAGGTCTTTGACTGATTCATTGTAAATCTCCATTGCAGAAAACTTTAACACGAATTCTCTTTCACGATGCTATATTATTCAATTGTAATGTAGTTAGATCACTTTGAGATAACATATTACGAATCGAATGAAGAAAAAGATTCGAAATATATGGAATGTAAATACATTGTCTATGTAGTCGTATATATCATCTATGGTGTTTTCGGTAATGCCAGCCATTGTATATGTTTTTCCACTACTTGTCTGCCCGTATGCAAAAATACTTGCTGGAAAAAGAAATTCAGACATGATTAAACATATGTATGAAGATGAAATTTATGGATATGGGGATGGCTGGTGTACTCACAATTCATTCCGCTTAAAACAGAAAGAGCAATCTTTTTTGCTGCTTCCTCGTATACTTCCCTCGTGGAACTGTCTGAGCCAAATACCCTGTCTGTCCGAAGAGAAAAGGATGAATGACAAAAAATAAAGTTTATTTAGATGGAAATGAAAGCAATGAAATTGAATTAAAATGAATAAAAAAATTCTCAGAAATTTTTTATGTATTAATACAAGTTTCTAAGCGTAAAAGTTGGAATAAGAAATATTGATGATATGCGTAAACTGCTTAGTGTTAAGATTGAGATTTGTACATAACTAACTCCAAAAGCTATCTCAAGGGTAAATGATTGTCTAAGTCCATACATGCAACTCTCAAGTATTTTATCTAACCGATATGGGGCAATTAACATATCCTCACGTTCAAGAACATCTGGAGCGTGAAGTTTACAAGTGGTCCAACTATGGTCTATGAGAGTTGCATTTATGGACTTGAACAATTCTCATCTCTTGAGCTAGCTTTTGAGATTGAGTTAAGTCCAAGTGTCAATGTCAACAGTAACAGTCAAAATTTACGTGTAATTGACCGTCTTATGATTGCCAAGAAGAAGTATATAATTGATTCTTAGGACAAACATATCTCATATACCATTATCATAATTCTTTGGACAAACATATTTAATATGTTTTTTTTAACATATGAATGCTATACAGAATCACACGAGATACATGTAATTGTTTTCAAAGAGAAATCGGGCTTACCAAAAGTGTAGGCAGCCGGATACATAGATCGTTCTTGAAGACTGTTCTTGAAAATGATGGTTGTGTTGTTGATGCATTCCCAATCCGAAACATCATTCCTCCCAAGTTCTCTTTCATTCATAGGTCTCAACCTGACCGAAACAAATATTTTCTCCTCTTGTGCACTTGAATCATGATCCCAATCTATCGACGAATCTCCACTAATCGACCCCATTTTGAATACACAGATTTCCCTTTTATTTTCGCGTCCGAATGCACTTGAAGAGAATCAATAAGCTATCTGAACCACTGAATGGAAACTTTCATGTATTCCCTCTCTTTCTAAAAAGAGAGGGATTTTCTTTGCAGGACAAAGGTTTAACTCTGCAACAGATAAACATTCAGAAATGAATAAATTGTCAATGCAGCAAATGCGAATGGTACAACTAAATAACTAAAATGGCAACATTTGCACAAACTTTAGCATTGACAGGTCGGTCCATAAAGGAGAAGTGCTACAATTGATTCATAAAAGTAAACAATTTTCTCGAAGCTGAATCGGTTTGTATCCAATCCTTGACCATGTTTGTTTATAAAGAATAAAAATGGCGTATCATTTCGTGTACATAAAACAAGAAGATGAAACTCGAATGCGTTGCATGATGAACAAATTGGCTCACCGTATTAAAATGTAGAGACAAAATGTATCTTTTGTTGGAAAACCCACAAAAGAAAAATCTTCCAAATAAAGATATAGCAAATCAAGAATTTTAAATGCCAATGGAAATGGCTACTTGAAGGGTTGAGAATAATAATAAAGGAGAGAGAAAGAGGGGTTCTTTAAGAATGTGGCAAACCTTAAGTTAAGGTGAGACGTGAGATTCTAAGGGTTCACAAAAGAATAGGAGAAGACAAGTTTAAATGGGTGAAGAGAAACAGGAAAACACATGACCTACGAAATAAACCGTCAAGCGCAACGGAATAAACCGTATTATTCTTGAAGAAGAAATAAAATGATATATGTATCTAAAAACTCCAACAACTTTCATCACAACGCTTACAAAGATGATATAAAGACTAATTTAGTTGTTGGCTGTGATTACATAATTCGTGATGTTTT
Organism: Primulina huaijiensis; assembly: GCF_012295235.1. Lineage (NCBI taxonomy): Eukaryota > Viridiplantae > Streptophyta > Magnoliopsida > Lamiales > Gesneriaceae > Primulina > Primulina huaijiensis. The sequence goes on from NC_133313.1 coordinate 21,537,549, forward strand.
GAGAATCTTTGTCCTTTATCGTTTTCCGGTGCACCATTTTTATTATTTTTATTACAATGAGATGAGGCTTTTTGTTATGCGAATTCAAACTCACACATCTCACTGTTGGTGTGAGTCTCCCAATTAGCCAGCTATAGAAACCTCAATTGGCAAGCTATGAAAATATTAGATTTAGGAATCCTTTCATTCAAGGGATTGTAACCGTAAATATTGTACAGACATAGAATAGCTTTCTAAAATAGTTTCTTGTATCTCTATATCTTGTACTCAATTTCTATGCAGGTATCGATATGAAAGAAAAACTTTATGTTTGACACTCACTTTTGAGATATGTATATGTCACTCCACGGTGACCTATCATACTTTCAAGCGAGCAGCGGTGGACGAAGCGGAAGGGACTCGAACCGTTGACATCTGCAACCACCGTGCTATCTGATTTCTTATAAAGTGAAAAGAGCTCGTGACATCTATTGTACAGTGTAGATTCTTAGATTGAGTTATGGGAATGAAAAATGTAGAATTGAATGCATATATTTTCGTTGATTCTTTTGATAACTGAATTCTATTTTTTTATGGAACTAAATGTTCTATCAGTTGAATATTAGCAAATTTACAGTTTTACATGGTCTTAATTTTGACAAAGTAGGAGTATAATATGGTTGGAGTTCCTTTTTGACATTGTTCCAAGAAGTTGTCACTCTGACAATTGTGCCTGCACCGCCATTGTTAGAAACTTGGCCAGGTAAGTGTTTGGGTTAGTCAACTTTCATCAAAATTTCAAGGGATTAAAATATTTCGAATGCACATATAGTTTGAACTAAAATAATTTACATAGTAAATAGATTGAACTAAAATAATTTATATCACAGATAGATTAATCTAACGTTATTTTTATTAGATTTGAGCCTAACTCAACCACAAAAGTTAGTTCATTGGGAGATAGTTGTCCAAGTTCATAGATACAACTTCCAAGAATTTAATTCAGATGATGTGAGACATCTAACACACCTAGTTATATTCAAGAATGAATAACTGGAGCGTGAAGTTTACAATACATTAGTGAGTGACCTATAGAGCAGTTCAACACATAATGGTGGAACTGATATCTGATTCCATGTTAAATTAGGAATTGGGCATATGAAGGAGGGATGATACATACAACTTCCAAAAATATAATTCAATGAGATATCTAACACTTTTTGCTAATTTTAATTATCTAAATTGAGAGTCGAATTAATTATTCAGGCCAACAAAAAAACAACATTGTGATGGAAACTTTTTCCAACTGTTATACAACATACAGTGGGTTGTTGGAAGTTCGCACCAATCACTCTTTTTCTTCACTCTTTTGGTTCGCTAAACTCATAAACGACATGAATCATTTGACTACATAGGTTATCAAAGAAGCTACGAGGCCGTGGTCTCGATTTAGACAAGAAAATGCATGTCGCGAATCTTCTAATCAAGTACGAGCATTCTCTGAACGCGAGATCGCTTCTTAGCGTGACATGATTTTGGAGCAGCTCATAAAATCTCGTCCTATGTTTCACGTGTATGGTTATTAACTGATTGATTGTGATATCATATGCCATTCTCCTAAGTCCACGCAATACTAAACTGATCATTTAATTTGTTTTTACATTCGATGTAAAAGTTGTTAAATTTGAAAACTTGTAAGAAACGGATCATATTGTCCGCTAGCTAGCTATTAATTGATGGAGATATGAAAGCATTTTTAATCCCTTTAAGGACAAGCAATGTTAGGAAAAGAATATATATATATAAAGAAGATTTAATATAGCAGCAGACGTAGATATCATTCTTGCATGCCCTACCATTAAGAAACTGCAACTGCTGCACTGCACTTTTCTTGGCATTATTGATTTTTTTATGGTTGACTTGGTCCCCTCTTAATGGTGGATCGATCATTATTGGTTCCGTCCATAGAAAATAAATTTCAGTATTTATGAATACTTTTTCATAAAAGATTAAGTATTATATTCTCTTTTCAACTTGTTACAGTGTATAAGAAATTTTATTATATATTAAAAACTTAAATCATAATTTCAAAAATCGTTGGATTCGTCCCCAACCGATAAAAAAATGAATCCTTTTCTTACAAGCTTCAACTGTTGCAATTGCATGTAGGTGGCCGGGACAAAAGTGAAGATCAAGAAATCTCAAAACTCGATAGTTTCTTTACTGCTTTTGTTCGTTAGGGTAACCTCTATAGGTACTCTATATTTCACTGTCCTTGGTAAGAAATTGGTTATAAATTGATGACACGAGGGTGGAAATAATAAGGGCAGGGTTTTCAAAAAATGGAGAGCATAGGAATAAAGCACTTGTGGGTATTTATGTTCTTTGCTTTATTAACAGTTAAATCGAGAGGTGAAGATGGAAGTAATGACATTGTGAAAGTTCAAAAAATTGTCAATTCTTTTAGTAAAGTCGAGTCTGCAAATGGGAATCATGAAGATAATAAAACTTATACCAATGTTGTAGTAAGCAACGACAAAAGAAATTATAATGGCGGCAGTGGCGGTGGCGGTGGCGGGGGAGGAGGAGGTGGTGGTGGGTTTCAATGGGGATGGGGTGGCGGCGGAGGCGGAGGCGGAGGCGGAGGCGGTGGTGGTGGTGGTGGTGGTGGTGGTGGTGGTGGATGGGGTTGGGGAGGTGGTGGAGGTGGATATTGGAGATGGGGATGTGGAAGACGATTTCCAAGGGGAAGAAACCACAATTTGGGCAAACGGGGAGGTTTGAATAGTAAAGAGTACTTGATAGGTGAATTTGCTCAATGCAAGGTTAGAGGAAGGTGTCAAGGCATGAGGCTTGATTGTCCATTACATTGTGGTGGCCCTTGTTTCTATGATTGTAGGTATATGTGCAAAGCTCACTGCAAACGCTGATATGATTCATGCGGTTTGCACTCAATGCAAGGTCTTTTTTCTTTTTGTTTTTGTTTTTTTGGTTTGATGCAATATTAGATGGTTTTATTATATTTTGAATATGTGATTTTCTGGAAAAAAGGGTGATTCCCGACGATTTAATTTAAAATGAGATGTGATTCAGTATCTAAATTTCTCATGTTTTTTTGACATATTTGAGATCGATATTCATATAAAGTATAAACATCTTCGTTAGGACCTTGAATCAAGTTACGCATGATGCTTTCCTTGGAAGAGTTAGTACACATAATGACAAATTTACCAGATCACGTCCCATATAACATGGTAGCCATTCAGAAATTTATCCTCGGAAACTCCAAAATGTCAACCAAAACATAATTGAAGAATTTTCAAACCTTGCATACAAGTTACCCAATTGAGGTCTCTTTTCTTTCGCATTTTTTGTCAGCCACCCCTTTTTCATTCCCATATGCATGTTTAATGGGGAGGTTCGACTCAAAACTAAACCGGAACGGCCCTGATAAGAACCGTTCGAAACCGGTTAACAAGAACCGGAACCAAAATCAGCCCAAACCACTTTAGAGAAAGTGGTTAGGCAGCTTCTTCGGTTCCGGACTGGTTCCACATGTTAAACCGGAACCGAAACCAGATCATTTTAAAATAAATAGAAAAAATATATATGGGGCAACGACTGTAACAAGAGCCGATGACCTCTCCTACGGCTCTTTGGCCAAATCTCCTACATAAAATTGCAGATTGGTCAAATTTGCTATATTAAATTGCTGGGCGGGGCATTGGAGATACAATTGGTTCGATTGCGACAACCTCCACAGTCAAGAGAAGGGCGTCTAGCCGTGAAAAAAGAAACAAAATTTGGGATCACTTCGAAATCCAACAAAAACAAATTAACATTAATGATTTTGTTGCAATTTGTAAGCTACGTGAAACTTCTTATGCATACAAAACGGGTGGTTCTAGTGGTGGTACCGGTGTATTCACAAAACTCTTGGTTAGAAAACATAATTTTGATGAAAAATTTAGCAACCACGTGGTAGATAACCAACCCAACAATAAATAAATACTCGAACTTGATCAAAATTTATAATAGCTGTTGAAATTTCTCGTAGAACTCTTATCAGATTTGTGGTCAGATGTGAACTAACTTTTTCTTATTTATGAGGTTTTCTTAATTAATGTTTCTAAGCATACACTTGAGCAATATTATCTTGAACCTTATAAGGAATATAAAATTCATTATTTGATTATCTTTCGAAAATTGAATGTAGAGTTAATTTGACAACCGATATTTGGTCTAGTGTTAAAAATGATTCTTATCTTGCCATTATATGTCATTGCATTGACGACAATTGGTATTTTCAAAAACGAATTTTAGCTTTAAAATGTTTAAACGAAACACACACTGCTTACATAATAGCTAGATTTATCATAAATATTTGTAAATATTATAGTAGTGAGAATAAAACTATATATGTCCGTCACATGGGACAATGCATCAAACAATTAAAGATCATTTTTAAACTGATGTTAAATGGTGAATTATTTAATGTTATATGTGCATGTCATATGATTAATTTATGTGTTAAAGATGGTTTCCATAATAATAGTTGTAATTCGATAGAAAAATTCAAAGGTTGTGATAAACTGATGCATTAAAAAAATGGTAAAAAATTTAAATATTTATGTGAAAGAATGATGTTAAACATAAAGTATTTATACTATCGTTGAAACTCATTGAAATAGATTTGGATGGTCTTCATAGAACCCATATAGAAAAAAGATGGAATTCTCACTCCAGTCCATACCTTGAGGCAAGCAAGAGACCGATATACCAATTGCGCTGGTTCAACTCTTATATAGAATAGAAAACGTCAGTTCAGTCAAGCTTTCCTACTATACTTATAATCAAGAGAAAGGAGTTGTATGTCTTTTGTGTAATATGATATTATCATATAAAAAAAATTCTCAATCTGTTTTTTAATTCTATTGATGTCTTATTTTCAACTTGAAGAAAATGATTGAGATCTTATTACTAAATGTGTTGCTTTATTAGAAAATTTTAAGATGCAATTGAAATATTTATGTCATTCATTACCATATGACTCTCCTTTTCATTCATCTTATTTTCGATATGTTCTATAAATTTGTTGAATATAGAAATCATTAGATTTTGTCACAATTTGTATTAAGCATGGAAGATAAATTTAAAAAATATTGAGAGGTGATCGCACATGTGCATCGTTTAGCAATTTTACTAGACCGAGTCAAAGTAGAGGTCATTAAAAATATTATCTGAATATTATGGTAAATCTACGGAGGAGAGATTTGACGATTAGATGACGTCAACAATCGAATATCTTCAGAAAATGTTTCAATCGTATTCTAGTGAACATGGATCAGGGAAGGATCCAGAATTGAAATAATATTTTTTTTTTTGAGAAATCAACCGGAATTAATTTTCTATGAACTATAGATGCCAGAAATATAAAGGAAAAGTAGTGTCAACAAGCTCATTTAAAAAACTAGAATTCTTTTTAAATCTGAAATTTCAAATGAAAGATAACTTTGATGATTTACAATGGTGGAAAAGAAATTCAAAATAATATATAATCTTATTATCAATTGCAAGCGACATATTTGCAGTTAAGTGTTCAAGTGTAACATCGAGTTGACCTTCTCAACATGTGGATGAGTAATTGGACATCATAGATAAAATCTTTGTTCTGAGTGTTTGTCATGATTTATTAATACAAAATTGGTTAAAAACTTTAAAAAATAAAGAATAAGACGGCAGACACTATCAAAGAATTTGCAAGTTAATATTATGAAGTAGAAGAATAATATTATAGTACTGTTTTAAATAATAATGATGAAAATCGAGATGTGATTCTTTTTACCTAAAAGTTGAAATGTAATTCTAAGATGAAATTTCAATAAATGAATATTTATATTTTGATATTGTTTGTCATTTTTAATATAGTGTGTTGGAATTGTTGAGCTTAACGAATAGAAAATTAAGCAAAGAAAATCAAGAAAGACTCGAACGAAAGCAACACAAGAAAAGATTAGCGCTTCAAATGCTGTCTTGGAAGTTCCTAGACAAGAAGGTTGGGGCACCCCAAGTGCTACCTGGAATTTCCAAGTAGCAAAGGCAACTCAGTGGCGCCCACTGGCCACTTCTGTCCGAGAATTTTCCGGACATAACATAGAGTTCGGGTGCGCTCGGATTCTAGTGTGGGTGCGCTTCAAACCTTGTTTCACGAACAACCGCATAAACGTTGGCTTGGAACGTCCGATGATACCAAATTAGACTTTCGAACCTTGAAACCGAAACCGGAACAGAACCCGGTTTTCCGATTCTTGGACTTTCGACACCGAAACAGGAGAACCTTTAAGCATGCTACCCTACCACATTCTCATTTCTAGGCCATTCTCCGCAGCCAAGGTTTGTATAAATATATTTTTATATAAATATAAAATAAAAATACAAGTTCTCTTTATATGTGAATCAAGTAGAATTCTTTTGAAAATGCTACGGATCCTCGGAAAGAGAGAAAAGCGAGTATGAGAAACAAAGTCCCCTCCTATTTTCGTTGGATGCCACAGAAGATATTTACAGACAAAAAGATCCATGCAACCACAGCGAAGTACATGGAGGAAAAAGAGGCAAGTTGAGTAGCTGGTCTCGGTGAACGAAGTGGGTAAAAAAGGATCATACCACATGAATAAAAAAAACCCAACTAAAAAAGCTACAAAAACACATTAATAACAGGGAAACCAGATCAGTGGATTCGAAATAATAGGATCTTTGAAAATTGATTTTACTTTTTTTTGCTTTTTTTGGCTCTACCAAAAAGTTTTGTGTCTCTTGTAGGTAGCTGAAGGTGTACTGATCTGTGGCACAGCAAAACAGTTGTCTTCGTTCCATTTTCTGCTGGCTTTGATGCTATTTTTAGTAAACTCCGTTGCTTGCGACTTTAATCCGTTACCATTTGCTGCTCCAAATGAGATATCAATTGATTGACATTGAGTCTGATGCAAAGATTGAGGCACTTGAGGAACCCACAATCCCATTTTTCCTGCTGGAAAAGCGCACATACTGCCCTCAAAATCAGTATCCAAGAATGGCAGCACATCATTTTCCCCAGTCTGAAATTTCGACGGGTCGAATTATTTTCACAACTAAGTGCAAATTCGTGAAGAAATTAGTTTAAATTTCCATTAGATGATTATGAAAAGGGACAGCAAAGCAAACCTTACAGAAACCATAAGGAAGAGGAGGAGAATCAAGAAAGTCTTCCACATGCCATCCAGGAAGAGTTTCCATCAAATATTCCGATATGCTACTAGTTGAAATTGACCCACTCAAGTCCCCTCCACACATAAAAGGGACATGACTTTTAGCACAATATTCTGGTGCAACCACGGGTGTGCTTGGGACTGTTGTACGCTTCTCAGTGAAAGGTGAGCCAGGGGTTGGTTGTGCAGAAACAGGCTTATTTTTGGATTCTTTGGGATTGTCTTTTGGATCAGAATTTGAAACCTTGTGGGCTATGGCAGAATATTCTGACGAAGATGGTGACTCGGAATAAAGGGTAGACGTTGCAGAAAGCTTTACACCTGTGAGTAGAAATCTGGTGTGCTTCTGAGTGAGCTCGTTTGCTTTGTGTACTGATATATCACACTCTTTGCACAAAATTGCTCGATCTTGCTGACAAAACAAGAAAGCCCTTCTCTCCTGTAAACAGAACAACGATGTTAACTCAACCCAAAAACGGAAGAAAAATAATCATGGCAAATCAAGAAAAATGGTGGTGGAAAGGAAGGAGGAGGAAAAGATATGGATTTTGCAATACCTGACAAATATCACAGAGGGGAACTTGTTTCGGGTGGTGGAGTGAGAAGCGGTGGTGTTTTCCGGCGAGTTTGTTGGCATGGTGGACACGGTGGTCGCAGGCGGCGCAGAGCGCGGCTTCATCCGCCACGCAGAAGACTGATGCTTCATCTTTATCACACACATCACATTGAATCTTCATTTGGATGATTTTTGAATTATTTTTGCTTTGATTTCAAGATCGTTTCTTTTTTTTCCCCCGGGGATGAGATTGGAAGGTACAGGTGAAAGCCAGGAGGGATGGTGATGGAATGGAGCTGGAATTACTTAATTTATTTAAAAAAGATTCTCAGAAAATAAAAATAATATTATTATTATGCAATTGTATTTCAGATTGTTTGAAAGATGCATTCACTTTTAGATTAGTGTTTTTGTGATACGGTTTTACGAATTTTTATCTATGAGATAGTCAATCATATTGATATTCACAATAAAAAATAATACTCGTAGCATAAAAAGTAATACTTTTTCATAGATACTCAACTAAGAGAATACTCTTAGCATAAAAATTAATATTTTTTCATGATTGACATAAATAAGAGATACGTCTCACAAAATACGACACGTGAGATCGTCTCACACAAATTTTTGCCTAACTTTTAATACTTATAATCTTTTAAGTTTGTTTGGTAAAATTTCCTAATTTGTTTTAAAAAATTCTTTCTCTAACATTTTACTTGTCTAAAATATCATTACATATTTTCTTAAATTTATATGCTCTACAAATTTTGAAAAATTCTTAACTTAAAAATTTTATTTTTATCAAATTTATTTTAACAAATTAAAAATATTATTAAATATTTTTTCCCAAAAAGTATCCATTTTCCTAAATTATAAATATAAAATTTTATTTTTTTAAAATAGGTTTAATGTTAAATAATATGTCAATCAACATTATATATTATATATATATTTAAAAATGGCATATTTTAATTCTTCAATTACCTTTACCCTCTGTCACCATAATAATAAATAAATAAAAACCAGTTCTCATACATTTGAAATCATATTTCTTTTTCCTTTTAACAGAATAAATCGATAGGGAATAGTTTAATTATATATAGTGGATTCATAAAATGATGCCCTTAGACAATTAAATTCTTTATAGAANGCCAACTTTATAAGTTATTTTTTTAGAAAACATATTTAATTAGCCGAGCTTTGTATAAAATATTATTCTATGAATTTTTAAAATTCAATGATTTTGTTTAAAAAAAAAAAAGAAAAAAGAAAAAGAAGCTATTTAATGTTTTCTGCATGTTCTCATAAGGCCATCTTCAACCACAAAATCTATTTTAGTGCAAATTTTACACTAAAATAGTTCGATTACTGCACCAAATACAACATCAATCTCCAACTAATTTACTTCAAATCTTACATGAATTAATGTTTTTCAATTTATTGTATTATACTAAAATTATTTAAATTATATGAATTAATGTTTTTCAATTTATTTATGAATTGTATTGTCATATTACTTTTTTGCATTTGCATTAAATTATATTAATTATAAATCATCAAATCAAATTAGTCTTTAATTATTAATAATTAACATAAATAAATAAATATTTTAAAAATCAACAATTATTAATTTTTAATTTTTATGATTAAATATTTAATTATTAAAATAATAAAATAAATATAATACTATTATTAATTTTTATGATTAAATATCTAATTATTAAAATAATAAAATAAATATTATACTATTATTTAAATAATATTTATAAATTTTAATAAAAATATTTATAATAAATACAAATAAAAAATTTAAAAAAATTAAAAAAATAGGACCTCTGCACAAATTTGACGCAGAGGAATGAGGTTGCGCTATATTGGAAGAAAGTCCGTTGCACCAAAATGGTGTAAAAGCAACCTTGGAGATGGCTTACTTGCCAAATCAAAAGGTCGTGTTGAAAATTTCCAATTGTGTTGGCATATTAAAAAAAATGTATGTTTCTAGTAAAATTTCATCTCTTCATGAATTTTTTTTAAAAATTGTTGTGATTGTGACCACTTCGTTGCGCAGAACGAGTAGCATTATGCTTTTCAAATTATTTATTAGTAATTAATCGAATTAAAAAGTGACCCATACGAGTTTAAATAATTTAATCTTAGTGCCACTTTCTTTTTAAAAAAAAATAAAAAAATTATACAGATCTGTCCAAACCCTGGTTGATTACATCCTACATGTAGGGGCACTACTCCCATGATAGAATCAATGACTCAAATTTAACCACACATATTTTTTTAAATTCACATATGTGTGTGAATCTTGTCCATCCAAACCATGTGATACAGTGCCCCACATGTAGCATCGAAGCTATCCCAACCCCCTATTCATTATATTATAAAACTTAAAAGGACCATGATCAATGCTTTTCTCCTCCTGTCATTTAGCTATTGGTTCATGTATTTTTTAAGAGATAATAATCCTAATCCAAATATTTATCTTCTTAAATTCATTGAAACTATTTAATTTGTATGTTTTTTTAAAAATAAATTCGTGAAACGAGGCCGTCGATCGTCTAGATAATCTCGGGACCATAGTTGAGATACATTATGTTATTTACGCACCATTTTTATTAATAAACTTTAGATATAAAGTAGAGTATGTATAATAATAATAATTAAAAAAAATCAGAGTGCAAATAACGATGACCATATACGGTAATTTTTTTCTACAGGTTTCTCATTTTGATTTTGAATAATTATATATTGTTATTTTTCAATTACTATTAGTATGTATGGCACATTTAAGAGCTATTACTCCTTTTCTTTTTCCCATGCACACATTCGATGGGATGTAAACTTGGAATCAATTTAATTAATATTATTATTATATCCATGTAATTATAAGTATATATAATTTTAAAAAGCAAAATAAATAATCTTATTATATATATATACAACGTAGGAATGAATCTTGATACTGTTGACGTGTCATTGTAAGATTTGTATTGCAATAAATTTGAAAAGTTTATAAATTACCTTAGTCAAACACGTGTGGCCACGTGAACAACTGTAAATTGAGTAATTAACAAAACCTAAATGGCGCCATTAAAAATACATAATTCTCAGGGGACCGTAATTGGTGTACAATAATATAATCCTAATTAATTAAACATTACAGTAATGTGAAATTACGTCACGCATGACATAATTTCGAAAAAGGACATGTGTTAAAATAATAATGTAATATATTTATATGTTTCGCTCCAGATTTTCGATTTATTCCAACCTGTCCTGAGTATGGTTCAACTACTAAAATATAACGAAAAATGAAGACACCAAATATGTCTCTCTATTATCCAGATTATTGTAACTTATAAATATTCTTTAAAAAATTTAAAATATTTTAATATGACTAATGTTTCTAAAAATTTATATAAATATCCAATATATCTCAGATCCTGTATCGCTTCGCATCATCCATAATTAATTAATGTAAATCTATCATGATTGTTCTAAGGATAAACTAAAATAATCATACTTAAAGTTGGGTATTAAATGCTGAAATCCAGGCTATCAGCACAAAGTAGCACGATTAATATCTGGAAGGGTCAAAATCTGATCCAAATCGAAGTGATGTAATTATTATTACATTTATAAAAATTTAATGATCACGTACAACTCGTCTTAATCAAGAAAAAAATTATAAATGTAATAAAAAAAACTATGCAATATTATTACCTTGAGCTTATATTCAGGATTTTTCACTAGAAAAATTACTTCAGTTAATTATATTATATATTGTAGAAATATACTAGTTTTATAATAAAAGTTTAAATTATTTTTTAATTCATGAAACGGGAATGATTGACTAGCTGTTGTTTGTTGACCATTAAATGAAACAAAGGTACGAATAATATTAATTTTTCAAAACAAAAAACTTTCATTTATTTGTTTATGCAAATAGCATTGACACGATTTTTTTTGGAACTGTCGTTTTGATATATTGTCAACTTTATATAATTATTATTATGTCGTCTTTTTTCCTTTTTTGAGGACTGACTATTTTTTTTTTTTGAAAATGATGTATAAAATTAGGAAGTCTGTCGAATAATAGTGGGAAATATTGTCGAGAGTAAAAGAACGAGGAACTTCAAAGCTCTTTCAATAAGAGAATTACACTATATATAATATAATAATATCCAAATGTAAATCTATTTAATATGTAAAAAAAGATTATTGTTAACGAGATTACCATTGTCTTGATTCATTGTACCTACGCACTCCTTTCATACAGAAAAATAATGACAGGACAGGACAGGACAGAGACTTAAATAATTATAAATGGCATTTTATGTTTGCATGTAGTAATGTGTATCGAAGAGTAACAATCGTTGTTGATTTAACGGGAAATTAGCCTTCAGTTTTCAACTGTCGATTTTTTTTTTGTTCAGTCTCTGGGTACTTTTTTAGTACCACATTTCCACATGAAGTATACGGTGTACCACATTTTGTATGACATAGTACCACAATTTTGTGGGTAAAGAGTGAATCCAAAGAAATATTTTGATTGAGGATTTTTCACCGACTTCTTCTTGATTTAATCGTCGTAAAATAAATAAGTAGTATTTGATAATATAATATTAATATATTATATCAACAGGTACAAGATTAGGTAGATTTCATCGGACCTAATTTTATCGGCGCCGATTTCATTTATTTAATTTATTAATAAAGATATTAAGTTCTTCGACTTTTCAGTAGCGATTTGTACCATGTTTCACGTGAAGGGATTTTCAAAGTTAAATAGTGTCATTGAGCAGAATTCTCACAGTTATTATTTATTATAAATAATCAGATATGTAGCTTAAAAATAAACAGTGAACTTTACCCGACAAGAAACCCACCTTAGATTGGCTCGTTTTCATGACACAAACTTCAAGGTAATTTTCCTCCAAAGACAAGGAAATATGAATGAATGAGCACGTGCATTCATGCAAGGAAAATTTTAGTCCAATCTGAATTTATGTTAACACAGAATTTATTGTCTGATTTCTCGGTGAAGGCTTAGAATCAAGATCGATAATTTTTAAGCCTATTTTCTAAATTGCAGATGATCAAATTTGAATCCAAATTGATGAAATCCCGGCAGTCTAACACAAATATTATTCACGAATTATTTGAGGAGGGTAAATAATTTTTTGTAAAAAGTTATATCAGGAAATTACTAAAAGTTTGAATGATTTGGCATAATTTTGTGTAAGAATGAATAAATTGAATAAATTACCCAAGGTAGATGGAGGAAGCTGAAACTTTTTTTTAAAAGAAAAAAAATTTTAATACCAAAGTCCAGGCTAAGAATCAGACGGGCCGGGTAATGAACAAATTGGTCTGGACTCTACCATTCAAAATAAGCGAGTCAGATTGGGCCTATAAGCCCATGAAACTACTCACAAACCCGCCCTCGCATGTGAAATCGACTTAAATCTTTTCTTGCAACCAATCAAGACAGAGTATTAGACATCTTATTGATTATTTGTATTCTCCCCGAAATGCAAGCATGACATTCATTCATAATAGACAAGTTAAACCGGAGTAAACCGATCCAGAACCGCACAAATACTCCGTTTTCAAGCATGATAAGGTTCTAGGAACTCAATCAAGCAAATCAAATGTGGCGCGACGACCCGATCCCTCACCACTGGGAAGATAAGGATGGTGATTAGTCGGGAGGCGTAACGCGACTATCTGCTGACCTCCGTTTGTAAATCCAATAACAGAATTATAATCCCCTTCATTTTCAACTAATGCGTAATGTGGATCATCTTGTCTTTCAATATCCTAGTATATGTACAACAGCACAATCAAATGATTATATGATCTTATTACATTATACATTATATATTTATATATATAATATGTAAGTACTGTAGTAAGTAGAGAAGTTAAATGTAATGTGCTTACAAATTCAAGAAGTAGGCTTCTGTGAATATCTTCCACATTCCTCAACTGAAAATAAAAAAATGATGATAAGATAAGAAATTAAGGAATCGGCCATGAGAAAGATAAAAGAAGAAGACTCTTATTCTTAGAATAATTATATATTACATATTTGAAAACAGATTCAATGTTGTTTCATTATCAATCCTAATTCAAATCCTACATATGACCAAATTATGAATAAATGTAAATTATGTACATATGTCTTACCTTTTTCTTGCCAGTCTCAATCTGATTGTTGATAACTTTGTACTGTCATTGTTTAAAACAACTCAATCAACACGGTTAAAATATGTGAAAGAAAATTACCAAAAAGATATATCGTGGCCTTCTTCATATTCATCATGTATTATATGCAAATTTAATGCAACGATATGAAATAAGATATAAAACAAGTTTTAGTTCACCGCTTATCGTAAATTACAAAACAATCCATAACTATTTTATCACATTGTGATGTCTTGTTGCCACAATTCAAATATTTTTATGATCGACTTTTTTTCCAAAGGAGAACAATAGAAGTTGTGTACAAATTAGTTTGAACCTTTTTTTAATATAAGTGTTATGGTATCGTACGTTTGTGACAAATGATACACATGAGATGATATTGTCGTTGTATATGTTAAGGTGTACCACATGATCGTGTTCATTGTACCACAATATAGCTTATAAAATAACACGTTTTATGTCAAAGTGTAACACATTATCGAAGATCTAGTACCGCAAATTCATGCAGACTATTTACCAAAGTAGATTTAATTAATGACATTATTCTATCAAATAACAGTAACTATATCATGAAAATCGATGAAAGATGAGTTAGAGATTTACGTGAGAAATTATTGAGGAAGAGAAGAAAAATGATGTAATGGAGGAAATAAAATTAAAAACAGAAATAAAATTGAATTAAAGGGGAAAATGAGATAAAATATGAAATAAAGAGTGAATTCAAAAAAAATTTGTGCATCAAGAAGTGAAAAATACAATTTTATGACATAAAAACTGAATGTGAATTGAGTTTATGATTAAAGATTTATCTATACTTCTTCCTATGTTTAACAATAATGTAATATAATATATCTCTACTTTTGTTTTTTTTTTTATGACAAGAAATATGCAGCAACTGTTATTTTTTGTTTACACTAGGTAAATCTCAGATACATAATAGCATGCAGATCACACACATCGGATAAACCAATGCTATTTTCATTATATTGTTATACTATAAATTGATTTAATTAATGTAGTTGAATTTTAAACAAATATGTAGTTATGAGAGATCCTAAGTTTTATGTATTATTATGAAATAAAAGTACTTGCAGTCTATAGGTGGTAGCCACTAGCCACCAGGCAATATTTGCTTCTCTAAACGGTGCAAACTTTTTACGTTTTTTTTAGCCAAATTTCGGATTTAAATGTAATTTTCCATCAAATTTTATTTCACTCATAATCTCGTTCATTAGTTTAAAAAAAGGATAGAAAAAAGATCTAAATGTCGAAAAATTCAAACCCTATATTTTTATTTTATTTACTCTTCATAATCATAAAAGTTTAAGAAAGAGAAAAATGGNATGGGTTAATTTAAAAAAAAAAAAAAAACGAAACCTTTCTTTCGCGAATGACTTGCAAAGAATTGTGAATTTCTTCAATAAGGTTCACTGTTTCATCGTACCCCATATCATTCACGCTCTCTCCAATCCTTCGCCTGATTATAGTTTAAACAAGAACGTTAAAAAATATTTAGAAGTTTAGCTAATTAGAAATTAGTCCAATTTACTAGTTACCAAAAAAACAAATCAAAACAAAATTAAAGAAAAAAGATACCTAATCTCCCATTTAAGATTTCTGTTTACATCCTTGAGCTTATTCAACTGTAGTTGCATTTTCTGCAGGAAAAAAATAACCACAAATTTTGTATAGTAAACTAAAGTTTTCGAAATAACCGAAAATCATTTTTAAATAATAAACTAAAAACCTCATATTGAGACCTCCATAGATCAACCCCAACAGCCATCTGATACTGATCGAACAACTGCTTTATCCTAAAACAAGAAGAAAAAAAAAAGAACATAAAAAATATATATAAAATCAAGAATCCCTACAAGAAACAAGCAAATGTTACGTACGTGGAAGAGGGGCTGATGTATTCATGAAGCTTTTGAGTGCTGGAGATCATGATAATGGAAACCTTAGCATCACAAAGAACAGTAAGCTCCTGCGCTTTCTTGAAAAGCCCATTTCTTCTCTTAGAATAGGTCACCTGCCTGTTTGTTTGGTTCTCTATTCTCTTGATCTGGATCTGACCACGAGCCATCTTTCTTTTTCTCAGATTTGGAAACAGATGAGAAATTAAAATTCTGTGGGGAGAGTTCTAGGAAAGGGGAGGGAGGCGGGGGTTTTGAAGTTTGATGTTGCTACAAATGGAAAACTTTGCTAAAATGGTGAAAAGGGGTCGCAGAAGTTGATAAAGTGATTTAAGAATCAGTCACTTTTTGTCATCAGTCACCATAAATCCACAGTAATTTTTTTGATACAATAGGACGGGAATATCTAGCTAAACTACTTATACTAGCCACACAAGTAGCATTTGAAAGCAAAACCACATGGATGGGGGAATCACCCTTGTCAATGGTCAAGGAATTCTTGGCCAAATCCACATGAAGTTTGGACATCACCTTTGTTAAGATTGAAACTTGGACCTATCTCAACCCTAAAAATTATGCTTCTCACCCTTAAAAATAAACATTTAGAGCGGGAAGTTATCCACTGTATTTTAAATTTAAGTACAACATTTTTCGATTCACAAGGGCGAGGAGAGGAGGATCGTATATAGGGCCATGGTATAAGTAACCCAAATGATTGGCCCTCGGTTTGCAGTCCAGTCTTATTGAATACGAACAAAGGCCCGCCAACTCATTAGAGCCCAACCTTCCAGGCCCAATCGATACATCTTGAATTGATGACTGGTGTAGGCTCTTAGATTTTGGTATAAAGGCGATATAAATCACTTTCAGAACGATTAATGGATAAAATNTGATTCGCAATAAATAATGTAAGATGAAGACAAAATATAATCTTAATTTCCTATGTATCATTTTCTACATAGTTACAAACAATAAACCATCATAAGTTATTGTCATTATAATTTGAGTGAAATGACATAAAACTGAAATAAAAGTGTGAGTTTTAATTTCAAAACGACAACTGAAATTAAAAGGAAGAATAAATACTTAAATATATTTTTGGATATGACGTTTTTTGGTTTCATTTTTTATTATAAAACTATATATTGAAATGATGGAATGGAGAGCGTCAACCCGGCATCAAAGGTAATAGTACGCAGGGCTCGAGGATGGAATGAAAGTGAAACTGTCACACATTCAATTATTCTGGGTTTTTTCTCATGTTTTTGCTAATTTCTTCATTTTATTTTTTTTACCTCAACAACTATATTTTCATTGATTAATCCACTTGAATTCTAGCTAGATAGTAGGGGTGAGATTAAAATAACTTATTTGAAATCTTTGTGTATACATTCTAAACAAAAATCCAACAATTTATAAGATCGATTTTAGATCAAATGATTAATTCCGAATGAGTTTACTCAGATACAAAATTTACGGTGATTTCGGTCCCAGGTTTTAATTCAATCATATGCTAAAGATTTTGATATTTATATCCGTAAAACAGTAAAGAGAATCAACGGGTAAAAATTAAAATGTATAAAGGGAAAAGAAGAAGAAGAAGAAGCTCCTCGGGCCCCTAAAAATTTAGGTTATTAAAAAAATATTCCCTCTAAATATATATATATAGAGAGAGAGCTAATATGTAATTCATTCAAAATACTTGTTTTTTTTTTTTAAATATTTTATGATTAGTGTCACGGATTACGGAAGATCTCACGGTTTTTTTCAAGAAAGGGTTTTTTTTCCCCTAAAATCTTTATCAGTACCCGTGACAGAATTTTTATTTTTATTTTTCAAGAATCGTATTAAAGTTTGGTGAACTAAGANAATAAAATATATACAATGCTCAATAATTAAATTAATGATGATCGATCATCCGATACAAACTATATTATAAAAGACAACTACTTAAAGTCGCACATATATCACACAAAAATAGTTTCGATTCATACATGAAAGCATATGCAGATTACCCTAGATCGCCACACAAATTAAATATATATTACGAAGTTGAATATTTACCAAATCGGTGTTATTTATTCTCAACTTTATATCTATATATGAACTGTGAAACAAATTGAAATTTGGTGGAAACTCTTGCAAATTGATAATGACTATGCAGAAAAAATAGAACACCAAATTCGTAATTGATAAATGTTGAAGCTAAGAAATTTGTATTCATATAGCATTTAACCCTTTAAAAGGGCTACACATCCGAAGCAAGATAATAGATTGTCAAATATGTTGCTACAATGTCAATTTCAAAAATTTTTTTTTGGCAAACGACTTTACATAATTTCATCAATTTAAAAAAAAAAAAAAAAAGAAATTCACAATCACAGCGAAGCATTTTACTTCTGTATCTTATTCTTTTCTGGTTGTACATGGAGTTTTCAATAAGAATAGGGAATTGTAAAACCTAAATGAGTGCTCACATTGATTATGACTTAAAAGGTCGCAATGAATTGCAGGCTGTATTTGGATTAAATAATTTGAAATTATTAATTTCAAATATATAGATTTTAAATGAAATTGATTGATGTAATGAATTATGTTGGGTGGATTTCAGATTCACCTCTTATTAATCCATATTGATCCAACGTTAATTATGATGAATTTGAAATACACCACATTTCGAATCTCTTCTCAAATCAAATCATTAATTCTGGATCAAATATTTTCATCCAAACACAACCTCAGTTATTTTGAACAAAACAATTAACTATGATTAAATTTGAGACCTCGATGATTTTGAACAAGACAAGTAACTATGATTAAATTGGAGTGTTAAGTTAACGTGGTAACAAAGATTCATAACCACCTAAATATGTGCTAATAATAACATTAGATAAAAAAATGTTGAAGATATAAAAGGATAATATATATCATAGTTTTTTTTTTTTTTTTTTACTTGTTCTTATAATTTAGTATTATATAGCATATGGTGGGTACATGTTTGTCTAACCATATTTCATGGGAATATATTAAGACTCTTTCACGTTACATCAGTACTAATGTTCTATCCGATGGATCGGAGGGGTTGACCTCTGAATAGGACCTATATATACATCTACTCAATTTTAATATTAACGTAAGATCGAATGTTTGTCGTTTTATCAAAAATTATAATTGATAGTAACAGTAGATTTAAATCGTACACAACTTAAATATCACATTTTAATTCTTTTATCAAGTATATATGGACAATAATTGCACTCAACAATCTCTCTCCCAACAATTCACTCATTGCAATTAATGAGAATCGAATTCGTGACCTTGACTCCGATATCAACTGTAGGAACGAACGCTTGTCGTTTTACGAAAAACTATAGCGGTAATAACGGTGCAACTCAAATATTTTAATTGTACAACTTAAACACCACATTTCGATTGTTATACCAAATATGGATAATTATTGCACCCAACAATTATAATTTTTCAAAATTGAAACCTACCAAGTTCTATACAAATTAAACAGAGGTCCAATTTTTTCTCCTTTTCACAAATTATGTAAATATTGTAAATTTGGAGGTGAAAAATCTGTTTCAAGGATATTTTTCAATTCTTTTAATCTAATACAGACATATATTTAATGATTATATAACATATTATGAATCAAGCATTTACAAAATAGTCATACAACATTAGATTAGCATGCAAGGACACTCCAAATGTAAGAGATTAAGATTGAGTGTGACGTTTAGAACAGAAAAACTTAATTACACAGGCTAATTAGTCAGTGATAAAAGATTTGGCTACTAAATGTAGCTGTCACCTTTGTTTCCTAATTTGGTTAATTGCCTTCTAATTTATTTGAGAGACTGTACCTTAATCAATTATGATTTCAAACTGTGGTTCAGAATCCGAAAATAAGATATCAGAGCGTGTT
This sequence comes from Primulina huaijiensis, assembly GCF_012295235.1. Taxonomy (NCBI): domain Eukaryota; kingdom Viridiplantae; phylum Streptophyta; class Magnoliopsida; order Lamiales; family Gesneriaceae; genus Primulina; species Primulina huaijiensis. Next base: position 21,557,397 of record NC_133313.1, read on the forward strand.
TTCCGGGGGGAGAACAAGCTGAGGAAATGAACGTGGATGTACACAAGACGTAGGATGAGTAGTGAAGGGCTGGGATTTAATTTTATGTTGTTGAAATTTGACAGAGAGGGGGAGGAGAAGTGGTTGTGTGTTTGTGTCTTTAAAATGGAGGTTGCAGTGGCTGGCGGCGGCGTTTGCAGTCGCAGAGCTGTGGCTTTAATATGTAAAACTAGCCTTGTGTTCACCTTACGTGCATGTCCAATCGAGAGATATTTTGTGGATTTCAAAAATTATGATTCGAAGATTATACGTAACGTAGATGTATTAGAATTAATTTAAATGACATTTTAGTATATCTGGAAGATGTTAAAATTCTTATATGTCAAGTAAAAGTAAGCTCANTAAAATTCTAATTTGTAACGTCACTGCCTCTATTTTGAATTTGTAACAGTAGGATAAAATGTATAAAATATCATTATTTTTGGGCATTATGCTGCCAATAATTCTTACTTTAAAATCTCGTTTTGGTTCCACATTCCTGTGTAGAAATTCCCGAATTTTTGTCTGGGAAAAAGCTGCAAACAGTGGAAAAAAAACCTTCTCAAACGCGCACTTACACACACAAAAAAACGCAGTGTGTCAGCACAAAACACTCGTCCAATGCCCCCGTTCTCCGCGCTACGAGTTTTTATGCACAGAAGAAGCAACTCAGTGAAGCGAACCCAATTATTTACATAAACGTAAATTTACAAATTAACCCACCCAAAAGCACTCATTGGCATGGATATTTTCTTTAACTTTTTTTATTGTAAAGTAGTTCCGGCCCCTCCTCCATATCCCTGAAGCCAGAGGTGGTGTTTTTATTATTGCTATGGATTGTTCCCTGAAATTGAGATTAGAATTAGCTTATTGGGCTGGAATATGTCTGGGTTTTTCTCGTTAGGTGGTGGTAAGGACCAAGGATTACAGCAGAAGGATACTAATAGTAGCTTTTTCCTGTTAAAAAACGAAGAGATCTACAACAAGGGTTTCGAGCTATGGCAACAGTACCATCATCTGCATCAACAAAGACATCAGCAGCAAAATCTGCATCACAATTTTCAAGATGTGGACTTCTCTGTTGGGTCAAGTGGTAGTAACATCAGAAGGAGCCGTAATATTGTCATTTCCGGTGATATTGGTGATGATTCTTCGAGTTATACTTATAGATCAGCATCAGGGTTTAGGGTGACGAGACCGGGTAAAGGTGCGAACGCCGGAATGAACTGTCAAGATTGTGGGAACCAAGCTAAGAAAGATTGCTCACATTTTAGATGTCGGACTTGTTGCAAGAGCCGTGGGTTTTCGTGCCAGACCCATTTGAAAAGCACGTGGGTTCCGGCGGCTAAACGACGAGAGAGGCAACAGCAGCTCGTGGCATTGCAGCAGGATCGGCAGATCCTGACTGTAAGAGAGGAGAATCCCAAACGGTTTCGAGACAACCCAACCGGCGGCGACGGTGTGGATAGTTCCACTCTTGCTCGTGCTGCTACCTCACGTTTTCCGGCTTCCACAGCAGGTGATGTTATTTTTTGAGGTGATTGAATGTGTGTGCGTGTTTTTTTCTTCTTTTTCAAGCTTCACTTAGGTTTTGAATTACTGAAGAATAGATTAGTTGGTGTGAAAGGTGAATAGAAATTGATGCAGGGTTTTCCAGGAACTGTGACGCTATATTATATGATAAGCAAATGACAGGTAAATCCAATCCAAAAAAAAAAAACTCTTGGTACAAGTGCTACATATCTGTACTAATAATTATAATTATTACAAATATAAATAGCCGAATAAAACATCTATATACGTAGATATCATTTGCGTGCCCTGAATGAAATCCAACCACCCACTGAACTCTACTGTTGCTGAGTAAAAATGACGCGAAAAGAACACGGCTAAAGAAGTTAGTCAAGAGATATAGTTTGATATCTGTAATCATGTTGGTTCCATTTTCAATGGCTTTCTTTTGTTCTGATAATTTCTTTATTTGACTTCGGTGGTGCTAGGGTTTGACTTTGGACACTTTCCACCAGAAGTGAATTCCCCAGCTGTCTTTCGTTGCGTAAGAGTGAGTGCAATGGATGATGCGGAGGAGCATTTTGCTTATCAGACATCTGTCAACATCGGAGGTCATGTTTTTAAAGGGGTTCTTTACGATCAAGGCCGCGAAATCCGGTACCCTTGTGGTGGTGGGGATCAGGGTTCCTCCGGACAACAGCCGCTTGATCTCATCACGGCGGCGGCGGCCAACACCAGCCACCCAAATCTCAGCATGCTTGATCCTTCCATTTACCCTACTCCAATGAGTGCATTCATGGCGGGTACGCAATTCTTCTCACCACCAAGACCTTAAGAAGTTGAATTTGTGTTTGAGCATTGGGCAAATCGATGTATGGAGAATTGAAGCACGTCAATTTGAATGTTTATTAGTGTTTTTTTGTTCGAATTTCTATTATGATTTTGTGCTATGGTTCATTAAATATTATTTTCGCTGGTCTTATCGATGACCTTTTTTCTCTTGCTCTTTTGATGTGGAAGGATTTTTTTTGTAATTTTGTGCAACATTTGGATGTGTGCATTTCGCATGTTCCATGTTTTTGCATCATTCTTCGCTTGACTTGTTTTTTTTTTGTTGCCTTTCTTGTTGGTTTTGAACTCGATGAAGCCTTTTCCCCTCATTGTACGTTTTCTTCCCATATACCAAATTTGTGTGAAATGTACATTTCACTTATCCCGACAATTTTATAAAATAACTAATAAAGTGCCGATATATCATTTTTATTAACACGCATACTTCATATGCATGAATTATATTGTTAATTATAGTTCGGATTATATTTAAAGAACCTATATAATTCTAGTTTACTTCAACTTAAAGTTATTATTTACACCACAACTTTATCATATGTTTAAATATAATTTAACTTTTATATAGATGGCATAATATTTAGTAGTTTTTCTAACTTTGTTTGTATGAGTAATAAATAAGAGATGATACAATATGGACAGTGCAGCAGTGGTAGTCTTGCTCTTGCATGCATCGGCTGATGCACTTGGTCACTCATTTCAGCTAAAAGACTCAAAGCACAGTGAACTTCATAATCCACTAGTCCATCCCACAGATCTTTTCATTTAAATCTCTCGTTAATTTTTTTCAAATAAACTGTGAATGTTTTTCTTTTAGAAAACTATACCCACGATTCTTTGAAGATTGTTGTAATGTTCATTAGAAATAGGACTAGTAGAAAAAAAATATAACTTATAATATGACGACCAAATTTAGACTAATTATTAAAATATTAAAACTAAAATAGATCAATTTATAACAAGATGATTTTGTTCATTTTGATCGATCTCTTTGTCCTCATGTCCATGAATGTAAATTTTCGAAAATTTACTTAATATTTGACAATGTGGATTTGAATTATAGAAAGTAAGTATTGGAAGCTGCGGAATTTAAATGCTGATGCTTATGTTTCTGCAAGTTGCATGTTATAAATAGGAATGGATGTAAATACCGCTGTAGTGCGAGGTACACACAATATGGTAAAGATTAAAGTTGAGTTTTTAATAGGCTTGTAGCCATGTGTAAGAAACAGAAGGAACTTTCACTATATTTGAAATCTATGCACCTTACCTAAAGTAAAACAATACATACATATATATATATATACACATATAAATGTGTGTGTGTGTGTGTGTGTGTGTGTGTGCGCGCTGTAATTTTTGTATGGTGTTATAATTTCTCTCCCGTCGTGCATTACTTTTTTAAAATGTACGCGCAGCAGTAGTTTGCTGCAATTAGAATCTGCTGCATGGATACTCTCAAACGAGCAAAGTGAGGTATCTATTTCTATTTTTGGTACAGTTGTACTAGAATGAAATAAATTCTATATCATTAATATATATTTTGTTAATTAACCAAAGGTAATATAATCTTATCGGATACATAATTGAATATTTATGCATCTTTGGTCATTTTATGTTTGCTACTTGCTACCCATTTGTCGGCACAGTTATTGGGCCTGTGCATACACAATGTAGTCCAACAAGTTCCCCGTTATGTCTGATTATTTTTATTTTTATTTTTGTTATAAAATCCAATTTTGATTAGAAAGATCAAAGTAAATATTCAAAAAATTTAATTGTGTCAGTTGCTTTTCTATTTTTTTTTTAAAAAAAATAAAGAAATGTAGAAAATTCTGAGCCAATCCATTGAAAAGATACATTGGAAACATACAGAATCTTCGCTTTTTTACAAGTTTTTTTTTTTGAAAGAGCGACAGTTCACACGTGGACTCCGCAAGTGGGCCTAAATTGTTACCATTCAAGATTCGATGAAAACTGATCCATCAGTCCAGCCCATAAATATTGTATGTTGAACTTAATAACGACGTTAGTTGATGTTGTGATAGTAATAATTAAAATTATGACTTCATTAATCACTTTGAATATTATATATATGGTATGATGTAGATGTCAATAATGCGTGCTTCATGATTTCCTAACCGAGCAAAAACAACATTAAAAAGTAGTCTACTGTCTGTGAATATTCTCCAACTTAAGTAATTTTCCACCTACATTTTTTGTGATTAACTCTTAGGCTGCGTTTGGTTTGGGTGATTAAGTAGGATAGATTATTTTATCACACTTTATCATGTGTGTGGTATGATTTTTATTTAACCAACTCAATCCCTCCTATAAATGATTAGGTTGTATTACGTGTGATTAAATAATACATCATTCCTCCGTATCATTACTAATCATTTCTCTATTTATACTCACTTTCCAATTTTACCCTTCCTCCTTCACCGCTGTTGAACCACCTCGACTGTTGGACCGCCGCAGTCGTCACCACCGTCGCCGGAGTGGAAGAAGGAAAAAAAGTAGAAAGGGGCAATTTTGTCCTTTCAACAAAAAATTCAAAATTATCCTACACTTAAAAATCTTACCAAACATAATATTATTTTACACCATATATTACATTTCTACAACAATCATTTTCTTTATAATTTACATACTAATCATTAGTTTATTTTATCCTCCAATCAAACGCAACCTTAGAGTATAATTTTTCTATGCTACGCTTCAAAAGTTTCTCTCTTATGATGTGGTAAAATTTTAGTTCTTGAATCATCAACAGATTATCCACGTGATACAATGATGTTGAGATATGAGAAAAATCACTTCTGATAAAGGATAGACTAACTCCTTAGGTTATGCTTGAACAGTTAAATTTCAATGTTTTAATATTTTTTTAATGTGGATCCAAACCCTATTACACGGATTTGTGTTAATTCACGTCATACATCCGTTGTATCTCAGGTAATATGTTAGTTTCATGCATATCCGAATCAAGATTATTCAAAAAAAGAATGTGAACGAATGTTATCATATATAACAACCTTCCAATCAACTTCTGATTCAGCATGCAAGCGAGTCTCAAAGGATCTTTGAAAGTGGTGTACGAGGAATTATTTTTTTACCACTTTAATTTGGAAGATTTGGACATGAGATACATGTATATATATATATATATGAAACTAATTTTTTTAATTAATAATTGGAAAATATTAAAGTATGTGTGTGTGTGTATATATATTATGTTGTAAATAGAATATTTCTCCAAATTAATATAGCAAAATTTTAATCGTATGTCGTAGTTGTTATGTCTTGGAATCTTACCGTTTGTTGATCACACTATATTGAAATAAATATAATGTCTGTATTCCACAACCCATCTATGAATTATGCTTTGGGATGAGTAGAACTGGGTTGTTAGTGGAATTAATTACTTTCGACAAAGATGATTAATTGCTTGCTGTCCCTCGTGAAATTACAGTCTAAATTAAAGTGCCCTTTTTTACATTGATTGATTTTATACAACTAAATGATATGATTCTGTCCTAAAGTTTCATAAAATAGGGAAGAAAAGATGGATACTTGCGCAGATGTTAGGAAGATATCGATGCTGGAAGTCTGATAGAATTAAGGTTGATTTATGGTCTCACCAAATCAATTATAAACGTTAATGGCATGCTTCTCATGAGTAGATACATTAATTACCGCATGCATGAGAGACTCTAATTTGTAGGGGTGTTCATCGATCAGATCGATTCGATTTTCGGTTTTCGGTAGAGATGTCAATGGGGCGGATATGGGGCGGGTATGGCTAAACCCAAGAACCGTCCCATGAAAAAAACTTTGACCCAATACCCGCCCCACCCCGGTTAAATATTCTTCGGACCCACCCCACCTCAAATACGAAATGGGGTCGGGTAGACCCGCGAGACCCATTAGACCCGAATTTTTTTTAAATGAAAACTGTAATCTTCTTATCACATGACTAAATTAGGAAACAAACAAGTCTCTAAATAAAACACAATAGAAAACTAATGCATGTCTTCGACCACATTTAATAATAACAAACAAAGTATTTTCACGAAATAATGAATTACATTAAAAAAAAAAAGTTATTAGCTCTCCAAAAAAAGTCTTCTCATCCCCAAAAATAATTCATCAGAATTTAAACAGATCAATGTAAAATCAGCGAGTAAGCAATATTTTAGACACATTCTTCATGATCATCTTCCTCTTCATCAAGAATGATAGGACAAGTTAGTAAATTACTTGAAGAATTACCTACAAAATTAAATAGAGAAAATACATTGAAAAAATAAAATTGTAATTTAAAACCGTAAAAAAATGTAATTTAAAGAGAGAAAGTATAATAACAAAATTAGAATAAAAGTACAATAACAAAATAAAACTGTGATTTATTTACCTTCCAACTCACCCCACAACCATCTTCGCGAGCATATAAATTTATATCCACATATATGGGGAGGGTATTATAGGACCCATGACCCGCCCCATACCCAGATGGGTCTGAAAAATTAGACCCGAGACCCGCCCCATGACCCATTTAGTATGCCCAAACCCGCCCCAGATGGGGTGGGTCCATTGTGGGTCCGGGTTGGGTAAAACCCGGACCCATTGACATCCCTAGTTTTCGGTTTACAAATATATAATCCGATATCCGAATAATTTTTATTTGGTTTGGTTCGGTTTTCTACCGAAATTGTTCGGTTATTTCGATCGGTTATTTCGGTTTTGATACAATTATTTAAATTAATAAGATAAATATATTGTAAAATATAATATGTTATCTTTTTCCATGATTTCTTAGTAAAACATTTAAATATAAAGTCTAAATGAATTACATAAACAACAATCAACTAAATATTATTCAAAATAATTTATTATTAACTGATATCATCTCAAAAAGTATATAATAAAAATAAAATTATTAATTTAATGAAATTTCAGTTTTTTCGGTCTGTTCGGTTTTGAAATATATAATCCGAAATCAAACCAAATAAATTTCGGTTTTAACATTTATATGCGAATTATAAAATTTGATTTTCGGTTCGATTCAGTGTTCGATTTGGATTTTCGGTTTTTCGATTTTATCCGAAGTTTGAACACTCATACTAATTTGAATAAATAATATGTATGGGAGACAACGAATGGTTTGAAAATATACTCTCTTTTGGACCCTCTAGTGGGGTATATCTGCTATATTTATATCACCCTAAACATTAGCATACAATCATCACAAATTCAGCACCAATCTTTTGTTTTCAACGACATAAACTCCAATTTATAAATTGATATAAGTAATCTTTTTTATTTATAATTTTCTTCTGCGTTCTCTAATACTTAAAAATTTGAGTTTGTCAATGTTACCAGGAAGGAAAGGGCACCCCTTTCGTGGAAATTAATCATCCAATTCTTCCTTCTTGCAATTGTACGTTGGGTATGAAATATAATATTCTTGCCAAATTAATTATTATATTCGGAAAATTTCATTGATTAGCACGGAGGCTGTTATTTGGAAACATGACAGGATAACTGCAAATCAAGGATTCAACCTGTTGGAATTGGATAATACGTCGCCAACTTTTGCTTCAGCCGTACAAAATTCTGTGCCAGCCGTAACCTTTATCATGGCTGCGCTACTAAAACCAACAAATTTCAACTGGAAAGTAATTTAAGACCAGAATCCTAAATTTATATTTCGAAATTAATGTTAAAAATCAGGATAGAAAAAGTAAGGCTAGATAGAAAATATATGGCATCGCAAAGGTGGCGGGGACACTTTTCTGTGTGGCGGGAGCATCCGTCCTCACACTATACAAATTAAAGGCCCCACCATCTACAGCCCTGATCCCCCAGCTGTGGAATCACTGGTGGTGCTGTACTTGGGCGATGCAAAGGGGAAGAACTGGATACTGGGTTGCATATTCTTGATAGGTCACTGCCTGTCGTGGTCCGGTTAGCTCGTATGCAATCCAGTTTCTTTATGCTACATAAACAATTCCCCAAAAAAAGAGAGAAAAAAAAGAAAAAGAAAAAGAAAAAGAAAAAAGAGGTTTGGATGGTTAGTATATGAAAGTTATATATTCCTCATTACTATTATTCAGTATGTTATGATAGCCCAACTCATGTAGAATTATGGTTGATTATCTCTATTATTATTATTATTATTATTATTATTATTATTATTATTATTTTGGAAAGCTAATTAAGAGTGCGAGTAGTCAGAATTCACAACATATCAGATAATGTTACAACGGTATGCTTGGATTGATGAATCATTACAGTGTGTTTGGTTCTTTATAAATATGGATTTGGAATTGGAATTGGAATTGGAATTGGAATTGGAAATTCAAGTATTTAAAATTCTATTTGGTGTTTGGTTTAAAATTTAAAAATGGTATTTACAAATCCATTTCTTGTTTGGAGAAAAAAGGATTCGAATTTGGAATTTTAAAATTTTACTAACATACCCTTAGAAATATTATCAAATTTTATGGGATTTGGATAAAAACGTAATTGTGTTTTTTTAAAATCCAAATCCCACCAAATCTTATCAAATTTGATGAGATTTGGATATACTCATTGAAATCCCATGAAATCCCATGAAATCCTAAACAAATCTGAATTCTTTTTTTTTAATCACTTTGCCAAACAGTAAAAATAGGATTTTGAAATCCAAATCCAATAAAATCCCCTCAAATCCTGGTTGCCAAACACACTGTTAATCGATAGTTTCAAAATACTTTGAATTGGATGGACTAAATTCAAGTAATTTTCAATCATATTTTATATTAAGTTAATCAATTTTAATCATAATTGTTGTGAATCTCAAACGACGACATTAATATATCTTGGTTGCATTCAAAATTCAATCATCAAATCATTCCCGAAATCAAATCAATCAATCCAACTGTAACCTAAAATTGATATATTTCAATGCTGACGACATTGGAAATTATTGATGTTGAACTGGAACCATGTCATTAATTGGTCCAAAATATCTGAAAATAAAAATTTAGTGTAGTACCAAGACTAAAATTTGATAAATTAATAAAGTATAACTCAATAGTAGATTAGTGGACACCAAATATTATTTTCTTTTAACTTTTTCCCTCCGGACATGGAAGAATCATAAAGTGTTTATTGTAAAAGATTCTTTTAGCATAAAATCCATTAGTAATGCAATCCATAATTCAAAAATGGTAAGGAAATCAATTATAGAATGAAATATTTCCGTCCACGTGATTATTGATTATTCACAATTAACTCGCCTTTCTTACCATATATATATTCCTGTTAAATAAAAAAATTTAAAATTAAACGAGTTTATCCGCAATTAATTGGGATGGTAGAATGCTTTACATTATTTTGTTAAAACCTTCACTACACACAACGTTTTGTAAGTTTAACTAAAAATTTATAATTATGTCTAAATAGTAAACCCTTCGATTTATCTTACGCTCGGCTCCATTTTAGGCATATATAGCTTGACTAATCATATAACATTAGAATAATAAATAAAAAAAATAAGAATGACATAATTAAATTTAATTGCATTTATTGTAAAACTCGATCCACACAATGGACAATGACACAAAATCTCATCATTAGCACCAAATACATTGAATTTGATTATAATCTTTAGTAAAACAATAAACATCATTAAATAAAACAAAGAAACTCAATCAAATATTCCATGTAAAAAAAACATAACGAAAACTAAATCCATCTAAAAAAAACTTCACATTGCCCTGGTGTCCTTGATCTGATACTGCACAATATCCTCCTCAATAGCACTCCTTTGAAAAACCTGGCAGCTGCGGCAGCGGTGGCATCACTGCTGGAATATGCTCCGGCAGCACCCTCGACATCATATATTGTGTCGGAGCCACTGGTGGTGTGTAAAGTCGTGCCCACGATCTTGGGCTGTAACATGTCATAGGATCCATTGCAGTTGACTCGTAGAAACCCTGATGCTTAAACGAAATATTCCCGCTAGTCGATGCACCCCCGAACTGTACACAATGATCATCATCATTCAACATAGGCATCACCATTGAATTCTGGTTCACAGAATGCAATTCTTGATTATGATCCAGATGAGGGAAATGTATGATCGAGGAAATTGCTTGCTGGTTTAGAACTTCAAATTCTATATTCCCTCTTTGGATCATCCCTGGATTGTAAAAGCTTTGGTTTTGGAATGGATTTATCCTCCCAAAATCAAACAAATTCACATCCAAAACCTCTTTACTTTTCTTCAAATTATTAACTCTTGATCTAAGGTCCTCAAATTTAACCCTTAAGTTTGCTGCGAATTCTCTCAACTGCACTTCTGTAAAACCATTCATGAAATCAATCCAAGTGGGATACCTTGCTTCCATGTTCTTTTTTCGAAGTTTCGAAAGCTCATCCCCGATCTTTTTCTCCCTATCGTGGAAGAAATCAGACAAGCCAAAACTCTTGATTGAATCCTTGTTCTTGGATTTGTAAATGTCAATCAGACGTCGAGTTTCTTCGATGTTTTCAGGCCATATTTCTGGATCAAAGGAACCCTTTTCTTGTCTCGGGCCGTAGATTATCATGCATGCGTCAATCTCGCAAAGGGTGGTCAATTCATATATTTTTTTCGTCAAGCCCTCTTTTCGTTTCTTGAAAGTAACGTTTCTTGATTTTTCTTTTTTTATTAACTCCATGTTTAATTTCGCTCTCCCCATATCTAGATCTGTATTCACAAGAATCCGTGCATGTATTCAAATCACACTGTATATAAGTAACTGATGGGAAAACAATGATAAAAACATACCTGTATGCAGACGTTAATGGATTCTTTCTTGGGAGAGAACTTGAAAAGAATTAAATAAAAAATATTGCAGAAGGTTTTTAATTTATTGTCATTTAAGATTTGTTATTGCATATAAGGAATATATGATTAGAGACGGTTAATCTGTGTATGTAATATTTACATCCTCGATTGATTTACTTACGAGTGATCCATAACGTGTGAAAAAGGAAATATTTACTTCTTTATGTTATGTTGCTAAATTGGAGATTTTTTCCCGAATATATTGGGATATTTGTGGATTCACTGATTATTTATCTTAATAAAATTTAATATATTCTTATTTTAGAACAAATAATTAATTTATAATATGGATTTTAGGTAAGAGAAAATAATTACTAAATTAAAATAAACAAAAGTTCTTGCCGTAAAATCACAACAAACATAATATATGTTGACTTTTTTTTTATCAACCCAATTCCTTGAGGAAAAATAGAAATGGGCTTCCTCCATTCATCAAACCACAGGAAGTTAATTAACTGAGGACAACAATAGAAGGTAGATTTTATGTAAATCCACGTAAAGCATAATTTGTTAATTTAACACTATCTGCAAAACTTAATTAGCTATTATCGAGACCAGACTTGTAGCCTAATTGGTTTCACCCGCTACCCATTCTCTTATATAGGGCTCGAATCCCCCTCTCCTTCCTACTAAAAAAAAGCTTGGCAATTATCAAAGCTTCATACAATAATTGAATATGTGGTTTTATAAAGTTTCCATATAATTAATCTCCCTAGTTCCAGTAACTCAATCACATATTTTTCCCTCTTGTAGAATGGATTAAAACATTTTAAAAGCACTGGTCTAGTACTATTGTTCAAAGTAACATGTAGATCAACATGAAACATCCTTCAACTCATGTTGTATCGGATGATTTCAACTCTTTTATGCAAGATGTGCTATCCACCATTTTTATGATCATAAAACATTAATTCAATATTTCAAGAAATCTTAAATAACAAGGCCTTATTTTGGAGTTTGATTTTGAAAAAGATAGTAAAATTTGTCCTTCCATTCTTTCTACCTCTCGATTCTCTCTCTCTCTTTTTTTCTTTTACACTAATCCACATGAATCACTTGAAATTCTACTCAAATTTTCTGAGAACCAAACTTTCAGCAGAACTAATAATTCCAGCAATAGTTAGCATTTTTCAGCCGCTGATCATTTTTTTAAGTGGACAAATTAAATTCAGCAACAACAAAAAAATTGAGTAGCAGCAACAATCATTTTTTAGCAGTAGCTAGCTTTTGCAGCAGATGACCATTTTAGCAGCCAAAATCCAACATACCATGTCAACAGTCAGTTGCTAGTTCTGATCCAAACTCGTAACTGAAGCATTAAACTCGAAATCTTGTCAAATAATGACAATTAATTAGGAGGCTAACAGTTAAGTTTTTATCGATAAATAGCACGCGAATTTCTAAGTTGATGTTACGCGAATTCTGAGCAAATCATCCAAAATTTAGAAGCAATATTTCGAGCTAAAAGAGGCCATATTCGTGCAGCAATATAGTAGCAAGAAAATAGACCATGTCCAAGTGTCAACCAAAATTATTTTAGCAAATTATTGTAAGTGGACTTTCTGTTTTAACTCTTGATAATCATTTTAAAACAAACCAGCATATATGTATGTATGAGTTTTGAAATCTTTATTTATGAGGCACTGAAATTGTGAACTAATAGTATGAATATATATTATGAACAAATCTGATTCATGTTATTCTTGAGTTATGCTCACTCTTTAGATGATTAAAACATAAGAGACCGATATCAGTTAGTCATGAAATTCATAATCTGTTAAGTGCATAAAATGATACATGTTATTTCGAATATATGTTGTTTCCGTTTTGAATATAAGCATACAAGATTTTTGTTGAAAATGATCTAGAAGGCTGGAAATATTTCCCCTATTTATAGAATGATAATCATATCATTCACCAACTCAAACTCTTCTCAGATAAGAATTTAGAAGAGATCGAAAAAGATGAACAAATTCAGTTCTGGGGTTGGTGAAGAAGATTCAATAGCAGTTGCTTCTTAGTTTTTTATTTTGTTTATCCACTGCATTTTTTAAGCATTAGGTTATTTTGATATATATCTTGTTTTACATTTCCGCCGCAATAAAACAATTTTGAAGTTGTATAAGACAATGTTATTTTTAGTATTATGAATATACACACTGGTTTTGAAGTTCTGAAATTTATACTTCTGAGGCTTGTTTTCCTCGAATATATGTTTGAGAGCAACGTCAGTGTCAGCAGCGCCTCGATTTCGGGACGTAACAAATTTGCTAATTCTCATGCATCCACTAATATGTCCTTTAATAATGACCATTTTATCCTTAAAATATGAATGATTATTTTTAAAATTTATTAGAGTATTTTAAAATGTAATAGATTATTTTGTGCATGAGTCTATATGCATCCCAGTAGTACTCATAATTCTATATTTTATTCAATTTTTATTTCAATTTTAATTACGAATACATTATGAGCTCTCTACTCATAATTATATAATTAAAGCCAATCAAATCAAAGAATTATCCGTCCATCTGGGTCCTGTTCCTCTCTATTGGCTGCCTATTCTTGTCCAGTAACTATTCTTTCTTTAAGAGTTTATGTGCTTTCCTTATTTGTACATTTTGGTGTGTATTACCTCCTACCTATAGAGCTATTGTTGAATTGTCGGACTCATCCATCTAAAAATTCCCAGCTCTCGAGGCGTAGGAATCTGTTTCCTGCCAACCTCTGTTTGAGTTTGAAGGGGGCCGACGGTGGGAGAAACTAGAAGAGAAGTGTCAGGCGGTTTTATATCACAGACTGCACATAGAGTCCAAGTAGTAAGGCACAGGTTTTTGGAGCAGATGTCTCCCACTCCCTGTTAGCAGGGGCATAGCCATAAATTTTTAATCTGGTTGGCAAAATTTATTTTGAAGTATGCTTGTGAACATAAAAAATTATATGTACTCTTACTATTTTCTTTTGCGATTATGAAACAAACGTTCATGGGATTAAATCAATAATTTGGACATTAACAACAAAATAATAGATAAACGTAACTAAAATTCATAATAAAAAGGCCAAACAAAGTTTTAATTGGATAGTTATGTTATAATTTAAAATGATCTCAAATTTAATTTAATAAGTGTATAGAACGTGTTTAGTGTTTCACACACAAAAAATTCATTAAAAAAACTAAATTTAAGGTGGTTTTTAGTTACTTTATCCTTCAAATTTCTTCTCCCTAATTTTCATAGAGAAAAAGAAACGAAAGTTTTTTCTTTTGTTAATATTGTAGTTCAAAATCGACTTTTTTTAGTTATTTTTATAGATAATCCACATTTTATTAGAAAACTATCCAAATTCCAAATTAAAATGAAGTTGAGAAAATAGATAACTACTTTAATTGGATTTGACTATTAAAAATATAGAGGCGAAATTTCACCAAGATTTTTGTCACTTTAACATGCAATTAGGCAATCAAATATTGGGGCAAAATTGCCGGACAATGGCCCAGCTTTGCCCCCGACTACCATCCGCCCCTGCCTGTTAGCATCTCCGATCCGAGATCAAGGGATTACTCCGTTTTTGGCCCAAGCATTTCCAGGTGATGCATCAGGAAAAAGCACAAACAAAAATGGCGGATGACTTTAGAACTCGTCCAGCATATTACAGTACTGATTATGTACTTTATTTTGCAAGATATTTACAATCTTATAAAATCTAGCTTAAATTTTAAAAAACGGCCTGGTACCCCTGTAAGAGCCTGGGTCATGGATGACCCGGGATATCAGATGGATTCCCAAATCAGGGTCAATCTGCAGGATGGATTCTTCTGAAGCCTGGCAGGTGCAAGCCCGGACTCTACTCCCCGGGCAACCAGACGCCCGGGCTCTTATACAAGCACCCGGGTAACCGACCACCCGAGCCACCTCGAGAATTGAACCACACTTGAGTATATTAATATGGACAATCTTATCTGTCAGAGCAACTTGACTTTGGCGTGTCATATAAGTCATCAGGAGGTGTGGGCGACCGTCCTATCTCTGACACTAATCCAAGTGGTTGACAAAGTCAGACAGGCGGGATGTGACTAGTGTGTGATTTGACATGACAGAATGTAGCCGTCCTACTATAATTAGTAGGTAGCACGCAGATCGAGGTCATCAATGCATCCCCTACTATAAATACCAGGTTTCATCTTCACATTTACAATTCATTCATACACACCAATATCACACAGTCATCACTTGACTACATTGGTTTTATCGCTTGAGTACCCTGCTGACTTAAGCATCGGAGTGGCCACGCCGGACACCCCTCCGGCGCCCATTCACGAGTTCATCTCCTTGTGTGCAGGTTACAGCTGAAGTCGTATTACAGAGATATGTCTCCTTGCTCTTATTCCCTTCATTATCTTGATAGCAGATCCGGTGGAGCATTCGACCCGGCTCGTCCATTTCACCCGGATCGCATCATTGGCGCCGTCTGTGGGAATTTGAGCTCAAGGCGTAGATATGGTTTCCTTTTAAAAATAAGCCCAACTCTGCTTGGCAAACATACAAGTCCGACCAGCTCGGCACTCAGATCTTATATGTAGATTTCATATGGGTTCAAAGCTCAGCAGCTATCCCGGATTGACATGAAGAGCATTTGCTATGTACTCAGTAGCATACAGCTATATTAGTCACCTAATTTAGCTCAACCAGAGAAGTTTCACTCTATCGGAAATGAATTCAGATTCAATATTTCCAGGTTAGTGATTTGGTTTTTAATAAAACTAATATAGCAGAAGAAGCAAAAATCTTTTAAAGTCCAGGAGGCACGAGGCCCCGGCATCTTATCTTAAGTCCGGGAGACACGAGGCCCCGGCACATTATCTTAAGTCCGGAAGACACGAGGCCCCGGCATCTTATCTTAAGTCCGGGAGACACGAGGCCCCGGCACATTATCTTAAGTCCGGGAGACATGAGGCCCCGGCACATTATCTTAAGTCCGGGAGATATGAGGCCCCGGCATCTTATCCTAAGTCCGGGAGATATGAGGCCCCGGCACATTATCTTAAGTCCG
>NC_133313.1:21574016-21580126 GCF_012295235.1 Primulina huaijiensis
AAGCCCAGGGTTCTCAAACCTGGCTCGGGGCTCCGCACCTCGACCATTCCCAAGTCCCGGGACATGTTCCCCGGCCCAAGGCTCCGCACCTTGGTTATTTATAAGCCCAGGGTTCTCAAACCTGGCTCGGGGCTCCGCACCTCGACCATTCCCAAGTCCCGGGACATGTTCCCCGGCCCAAGGCTCCGCACCTTGGTTATTTATAAGCCCAGGGTTCTCAAACCTGGCTCGGGGCTCCGTACCTCAGTCGTCTATTAAGTCCAGGGACCCGTACCCTGGCTCGGGGTTCCGCACCTCGACCATTTCGAGTCCATGAGACACGAGACTCCGGCTCCTCGTCCCATCTCTGGGAGACATGAAGCCCCCGATGCTTTTATTAAACCAGATTGATCATCTCTTTGGGAATCCAAGCATGACTAATCGGGACAGCGAGTATGACTCTAGCCCGACTATTTAAGGGATGTGTGATGATACCCCTATAAGAGCCCGGGTCATGGATGACCTGGGATATCAGATGGATTCCCAAATCAGGGTCAATCTGCAGGATGGATTCTTCTGAAGCCTGGCAGGTGCAAGCCCGGACTCTCCTCCCCGGGCAACCAGACGCCCGGGCTCTTATACAAGCACCCGGGTAACCGACCACCCGAGCCACCTCGAGAATTGAACCACACTTGAGTATATTAATATGGACAATCTTATCTGTCAGAGCAACTTGACTTTGGCGTGTCATATAAGTCATCAGGAGGTGTGGGCGACCATCCTATCTCTGACACTAATCCAAGTGGTTGACAAAGTCAGACAGGCGGGATGTGACTAATGTGTGATTTGACATGACAGAATGTAGCCGTCCTACTATAATTAGTAGGTAGCACGCAGATCGAGGTCATCAATGCATCCCCTACTATAAATACCAGGTTTCATCTTCACATTTACAATTCATTCATACACACCAATATCACACAGTCATCACTTGACTACATTGGTTTTATCGCTTGAGTACCCTGCTGACTTAAGCATCGGAGTGGCCACGCCGGACACCCCTCCGGCGCCCATTCACGAGTTCATCTCCTTGTGTGCAGGTTACAGCTGAAGTCGTATTACAGAGATATGTCTCCTTACTCTTATTCCCTTCATTATCTTGATAGCAGATCCGGTGGAGCATTCGACCCGGCTCGTCCATTTCACCCGGATCGCATCACGGCCCAAACAAATTATTCGATGATAGAGAATTTTAAAACCATGTACAACAGGTCGAATCTAAAAACAACAACAAATTTACAAAACTCTTGGTCTTTTCTAACATTTGAGGGAAACCGAATGAACATTAGAAAATATAAACAAGAAAACAAACGAAACAAATTCATAAACTGATAAGAAAATGCATGACTTAAAGAATCCGATAAATGATAATCGATAAATCCCACTTAAATTGGGTTGATCATTAACTTTTTTTTTGTAGATTTTTGAGGATTATAGACTTATAGTCAATTCCTCCGTGCACTTAATTCAATCACCATATCGGGCCTGCCTTTATACCTCCATGCAACCCACGAAAACACCAAGAAATTCACCCCATTTAACCCTGCCAAAATCCAGTAGAAGTAATCCAGCCGGCTTTTGTTCAGATCATCCCGCAGCCACCCCTGTTGCACTCTTTCAATTATATTGACAATGGCGCTACTCAGCCAACTACCGATCCCGATTTCGCATAGAAACACAGCGCTGCTGATGCTTCTCGTACCATCCGTGGCCTCGTCGTAGAAAAACTCCAGCTGCCCTACGTAAGTAAACACCTCAGCTGTGCCGATGAGAAAACACTGAGGAAACAACCAGAAAACGCTCATCAACCCGGATATTTGGTGACCAGAATCTCGTTCCCTGCGTGCTTTTTCCACTACTGCAGCAAAAGCCATGGCGAAGATGGACGCTATGAGCCCGATACCCATTCTTTGCAGAGAGGTGATTCCACGAGGATGGCCTGTTTTTATGCGGAGAAACGGGACCATGAATTTTTCGTAGATAGGGATTAAGATTAGAGCGTTAATGGCGCTGAAGACGGGGATTGAGCCTGACGGGATTTCGAAATTGGAGCCCAGTTTTCGATCCATGATTCTTGCCTGGCCGATGAAGAACGTGGAGAGCTGGGCAAAGGAGATGGGAAGAGCTAACGTTGAAGCCCAAACAGGGAGGATTCTAATGAAGGATTTGAATTCTTCCACCTGCGTGACTGTGCAGAGTTTCCAGCGATTGTTAGTATTGCAATAAGGATCTGTAATAACAGCTGCAGCATCCAGATATCTGCATTAAAGCAAAAGCACAATTAAATTTCCATGCGCTTATTATCATGTTAATTTTCCATCTAGATTTGTCAAACAATCCCGGAAAGTATACGAGATTTATATGAAAATTAACCTGTATTGTTGAGTATGAGAAAGCTTCCTAGCACCAAAAATATCGGATTCCTTAGTCTCAACCTCGTACAAGCAATTTCCTCCTTTCCCCACATCAACGCTCTTGGCAAGATTCCTCACTGAAGCCACAATCACTTGAAAAAACCTTGTAAACGCACTCCCCATCGGCTTCTGATACCGATACTTTACATATCCAGCACCCAACATAAAGATAGAACTAATCATGGCCGCAGTTGGGATCCCAAATCCCCAACTCCATCCTAGTTCAACTTGCATGTAAACCAAAAGGGTAATGCCAAAAAGGGCTCCCATGTTTATGGCAAAGAAAAACCAGTTAAAAAACGCGTATTTTTTCTGTGCTTCTTTGTGATCAGATTCGTCGAATTGGTCTGCTCCGAATGAGGAAACGCATGGCTTGATTCCGCCAGTGCCCAGGGCTATGAGGGAAAGGGCGCAGTAGAGGAAGGATGTTTGGGAATTTGAGGCGGGAATGCAGGGCTTGGAGGTGCAGTGAGGGGGCCTTAATCTGTGCATGGATCCTGAAAGTGTAAGCATCACCATTCCCTGGAAAATGAAATCGTTGAGAAATTAACAGTAGTCGATTATTTGTGGTTGTGGCATCAACTATTCATTTAAGGAGAATACATCAGACTAAAATGTGTTAGTTTATGATATTAAATCAATTAGGGTAAGGGATTCAAGCATCTCAAGTCAAATTTGCATAAAATTTGAACTTGTCTGATATAAGAAGACCATTCTTTCGCATCCCTAGTCCCTACAAGGTGATCGACGTATACTAAAATCACTAGAAATAGCCAGTGAGCATTAGCCAAAGTGGCACTATGGATGTCATTTGTTACATAGGCTCATGTTCGACCTTCCCTCCCCCATTGTAAATTAAAAAATAAAAAATAAACCCTAGAAACAGAGTTGCTTTATTTTTGTTCTTACCACTGCATATATGCAAGAGAAGACGATAATGGTGAAAAACCGTCCCAAATACGCATCAGCTACAAAAGCTCCAAACAAGGTGAGAACATAGGCTGCGCCGGCCCAATTGGTGACATGAGTGGCGGCCACCGGCAGTGGCTGATGCATTTCCCCCACCAGATATGCCACCATGTTTACAGCTATTGCGAAGAATGCAAACCTCTCTGCCACCTCACTCACTTACATCAAACGTAACACCGCAGAACCAGAAGTATAAATATTCTCGTATGTTAAAAAAACAACTATGAAATTAGAAAATAGTAAATCGTGAGATTTTCAAGAAAAACCTATGATGAAAGGGGAGGCTTTCCACCCTCCAGTTTTTCGTTTATCAGCTATCACCCCTTTATAGTTAACACAGCCATTGGAAACCAGAGTTGAAGATTCCAATGTTTCTTCCTATGAAAATCCAATCAAGGAAGGACCCATAAATTTTAAAACAAAAATGAAACATAAGAAGAAAGAAATATCAGTGGCATACCTTGGTGAACCTGTCGGATTCCATAATCACGTCCATGGGCACTTTCCAAAGAGTACTTTCAGTAATATTCATAAAAATGATAAAGATTATATATATGGCACTTCGGCCAACGGAATCATAGCTTAAGATTCTGATTATCTAATGCAGCAAATAATTATTATTTATTATAACTCATAAATGTAGTTTGAGACAATTATGCTCTTATTTACAGCATTGTGATATGTTGTAATTTTGTGAAACTGATATAGTGAATCGTGTTTATTACAAAAATTTAATGAAATCAACCGGTGAAAGGAAAAGTATTTTTGATTTTCAAGATATAATTTATTGCTTGAAATAATATTTTCATTATTCATAAGATTATGTGAAATATTTAATTAAAGTTTTGTCTTTTTAGATATATGATATTTATGATAAGGATTTTATGATATAATATCATTATTTAAAAATAGTTTATTCTAATAAAATTCTTGTTTTTTTATATTTTTTGTAAGATTTTTTTTGGAAATAAACCATAGGAGATAAGGAAACTATAAATATGAGAAACAAGATGATGGAAAAGGTCTTCGGTTTTTCACTTTTGACCATCGACTTTCATTTTCACTTTTGGCTTTTGGTGGCTACGCACTTTTGCATTATGTGAACTTCAGAGAAAAACAATTCACAAGGACGTTGGTGTTTTGAAGAATGTTGTTTCACGTGTTGCTGCGATTGTTGGAGACATCTGCATACAACATGCGTGGAAGGGTTGACTGAAGATCGTATTTTATTACTCTGTTTTGCTTTCTTGAATACATTTTAGTCTGGTTATTTGTTTTAGAAAACAATTTGTTTTCTCAATGTATTGAGAAAATTAGTTTTCGTTAAAGTAACTAGTTTTTATTTTTGTAAACTCAAGTTGGTTTTCTAGTGATACAATTATTTTTGAATTATTTTAGTTTAGGTTTTTTTATTTGTATGTTATATTATTCCGTTGCTTAATGTCATTAGGTGTTATAACATCTAGGACGCCATTTAAATCTGATACATACAATCTTTTACACTTTATGTTAAAAAAATGCCCTACAAACTGAAAATAAGATTGGTACACTTTCCGAGTTCATTCTACAAATATTACGTTTACATGCATGGAAAACGTGTAATTATTACTTTATGTATTGTACTTGAAGTATATATAACATTACAAACGGATTGAATTAATATTAAAATAATACAATCAAATGAAAATCAGGTAAATCGTAACAAGCAAATTATACAAGACAGTTGATGTTGAACATTTTGTCCATAACATTTGAATTCACAACTAATGCCAATTTAAGGCACTGACAAACATTTCTCCATAAATCAATAAATGGGGTGGTTCGCAAAATAATGTCAGAGGCATAGATGCAATAAATGAGGCCGTCTATAAATAAATATAATCGACATTAATTATTTTGTTCGGAATTTCTATTAATATATAAATTTAGAGTATTCATTTAATTATGCATGCGATTCCCGCACACTCAAAATTAGCATAAAGTTCAATTAGCTATGTATATTAGCTTACTTCTTACCAGTAGCCGAACCACTGTGGCATGGGCAACGATACGACAAAATTTTATTGAAACGAATAGTAAAAATCACAATTAATTTTCTATGCGTGATTTAGATATATAATACAATGAATTTATTTATTAGATAAAATATAAAATAAAACATAAAATCAAATATTTAATTAATAATGTCAAAATTTAGACCGATGAAAGAACTCCATTAGTTGCGCATTTGCCTCACTTGTTTGCATGGATTATCTAATATCTCCGAATTTATATTGGTATTAATGATCGTCGTCTCTTAATCATTATATATGGTTATGTTTAGTAGCCATGATAAGGGAATGATTATTAAATAATCATTCATTATCTCATGTTTGGTTCATTTTTAATTTAACATGGAGGCCTTTGATTATGATTGAAAGCCCTCACTATTTATGTTATTTGTGTGATTAAATATCCTTACTCAAAGGTGTGATAATGTATAATTTTTGAATAGGATAATGATAATATTGTATATTAACCATAATACCCTTGAATTGTTTTATTCAATATAATATGAAAATTAAAATTAGTGAAAATTTAATAATTAATATAATATTTAAATTTTTATTATATTTTTTATAAATTAATTTCATATATTTTTATTATTTTTAATCATTTTAAAGAAAATAAATTGTAATGCAAATCTAT
>NC_133313.1:21580764-21596020 GCF_012295235.1 Primulina huaijiensis
TATAGAATAATATTTCCTATTTAAAGTTAGATTTGAACTCAAAACTGGTGGGTTTTTTGCCATATCCGTACAATTTGGCGAAGACATCCCAGGCTTGTGACATTATTTTCTACTTTACTGGGTCGGACTAAATCTGGGCTCAATACCCGCTTCCAGCCGCAGTCCACTTGTTGAACTCAGAGGTCACAGGCGGCAACGAATCCTGGGACTATTACCAATTATCCGTATCAGGGGACTGAATATTCTCCCCACTTCAAAATCGTACTTCAGAAATATTGAAAATTTCCTCAAGCTCTCACCTTTTAAAAAATAAAACTCCAGAATTTAAAGATCGTGTGGAGTGAAAAAAGATGAATTTTCAGTTTATTCATATTGAATTTGTGTATCCACTAGTGGGTTTGACTCTTATTGCCCTGATCGGGCTTTCTAAAGGTGGGACAACAAGTAGTTATGTCCGAAAGAATGGGCTGAGTGAAGATATGCCACTGGACAGCGATGTGTTTCAAGCACCTCCTGGTTACAATGCTCCCCAGCAAGTAATATTCTGTTATTGAAATCAATATTTCATCTCTTTTGCTTTGATCTGCGGAACATACTGTTGTTTATGTATTCATTTTTGGATAAACCATTTTTTTGCCTTCCAATTTTACTCGAGCATCAGCTCCGTAGTGACTATATTTATCGAAGTCGAATGTGAAGTTCGATAACATTTAGCTCATTCAAGTACATCCTGCCACTGATCCACCGTGCTGCAGGGGAAATGTGCTTATTTATTTAGAAATTTGGATGTGTTATCACTTTGTAATGAATTTGAGCGTTGCGTTCGAATTATGAATGTCACAACAATTTCACTTGCTTAACAAAATCACTCGGTTCAAACACATCCTTAAAGAAACGAATTTTGGTTGATGATCCACGTTGCATCTTTTCTGTTCTTGGTAATTTTAGTTTGGTTTTTGAAAGGTTCACATTACGCAAGGGGACCGTAGAGGCAGGGCTGTAATTGTCTCTTGGATTACACCGGATGAGCCTGGTTCAAATCAAGTGATCTACTGGGATGAAACTAGTCCGATCAAAAGATCTGCAGAAGCCATTGTTGTCCGATACAATTTCTATAATTATACCTCTGGTTACATTCATCATGCCTCTATCGAGAAATTGAAGGTGGGTTTTACTTTACGGGCTCGATTCACATTGATATATAATCTTCAATCATTTTAATTTTCTATCAGCAAAACTCTGAATTGAAATTGCAGTATGGTACCAAATACTACTACGAGGTTGGACTTGGTGATACAAAACGACAGTTTTGGTTCTTTACACCTCCTAAACCAGGCCCTGATGTTCCTTATACATTTGGTCTTATAGGTATGGCTTACACATGAAAAGAATTCTGAATTTTGTCGATATTAAAGGTTGCTCAATGGACCAAAAGGGAAAATAGAGGACAGAAAAGAGGCTTGATGATGTTTTTATTTCATAATTGTGGTAGATTTAATCCCTCAAGTTTCTTGTAAACTTGATTCTTATGTTTTTCAATGTTTGCTTGCACTTGCTTGGTTTTCACATACCTCACCCCCATGTCTCTACCACCTGAGCTATTTGGTTGCGCCGCAAAATAAGAATTTTGTATTTGATCATGATTTTTTTTACTCTTGATGACCGGATAATGGGTATTACATGTGATTCATTTGATTTTGTATACCGAGTGATAAGAAATATGAAAATAAATGCCAATAAGAAGCATAAAGTTCACTTCTGTTGTGAGCCCACTCTGTTTAGCATTTTGAGCAGGTGATCTTGGTCAAACACATGATTCCAATCGAACGCTAACTCATTATGAGCTCAACCCGATGAAAGGCCAGACTTTGCTGTTTGTTGGAGACCTGTCCTATGCTGATAGCTATCCATTTCATGATAACAAAAGGTGGGATACATGGGGGCGATTCATAGAGAGAAATGCAGGATATCAACCATGGATTTGGACTGCTGGGAATCATGAAATTGATTTTGTTCCAGATCATGTAAGCCTTTGCACTTTCTTGGCTAATAAATCGATTGTTGAACTTGTAATAGATTATAATAATGGTGGTTGTGGTGGTTTATGGTGGTTTTCCAATTGTCTTCAAATATTCCAAATACGATGAAAGCAACACTTTATCGCAGGGTGAAACGAAACCCTTCAAACCCTACAAACACCGTTTTTTCGTACCTTATAGATCATCAGCAAGTACATCTCCCCTTTGGTATTCAATCAAGAGAGCTTCTGCATACATAATTGTCATGTCTTCCTACTCAGCATATGGTATGATTTTCTAGTCTATCATATCCATCCAAATAATTTTTTTTTGTGGATTTCTTATGAATGCATTTTTTTCAAGGGAAATATACACCTCAATACAAATGGCTCACAAGTGAGCTGCAGAAAGTGAACCGCAAAGTGACACCATGGCTCATTGTACTCGTGCACTGTCCAATGTATAGCAGCTATGTTCATCACTTTATGGAAGGGGAGACTATGCGAGTTTTATATGAACCATGGTTTGTGAAGTACAGAGTCGATGTAGTATTTGCTGGTCATGTTCATGCATACGAACGATCTGTAAGTATATCTTATTTTGACTTTGATCTGAAATATAGTTGCATCTAAGTTCGAGTCTGCTTCTCATTTGAAATGAAGAAACCTGATTCAGCTACAATAATCCAGTATGAGTGATACCCTTAATTTACTCTTAACTCAATATCATGAGATGCTAAAAACTTCAAGAAACCTTAAATTTTACTTATGTGACAGGAACGTATATCCAACATTGCATACAACGTTGTTAATGGAGAATGCACTCCAACAAGCGACGACTCTGCTCCAGTCTATATCACCATTGGAGACGGAGGAAATCAAGAAGGCCTAGTCAAGAAGTACAGATACCTTTTCTTGAAATTTCAAAATATATGGAGTCTGCTATCTCGAGAACTTGAAATCATTCGAATGTTTCCTTGTAGGATGACACAGCCGCAACCAAGTTACTCCGCTCATCGTGAAGCCAGCTTTGGTCATGGCATATTCGATATAAAGAACCGGACTCATGCATATTTTGGTTGGCATCGCAATCAAGATAAATATGCTGTGGAAGCTGACTCTGTTTGGTTACTTAACCGGTACTGGAAATCTGTTGAAGAAACTTCTGTAGCTGTACTATGAAGACAAAAGGCATGTTTTATAGGTAAATATAGTAATGAATTCTAGGCTGCTTGATTTAAAAATTTTACTGTATGAAATCTCGTTTTCTGTAAGTTCAGAATTTATGGTTTCCATGTGTGTTTAAGCATATCACGATTTCTTAAACATAAACGTGTTATTTTGTATATGAGCTCATTATTAAGGTTTTCTTCGTGGAATTTGTGATGGTTAACTTATTATTGGTTGTAAAGTACCCCATATATTATGCAGCAATCTTAACATTTTTTGATGTTATCATTAATTCCCTGCCTTATTCTTAATATTGTTTGTAAAGATTCTTCACTAGTGATTGTGTTTGAGTGTTCATCAGTGGAGAAACCAAAGTGAAAAATCACCCTTTTATGCAGAAAAACCCTTAATTGTTGATATTTGATTTGGCCTGTCAACTTTTGAAAGAACTTTAAAAAGTTGAAACCTAAATCTAGACGTCATACATATTATGTAATTTGTTTTCTGCTTTTGATTCCATCTTCGTTCTGTTTTTTTTTTTTTTTTTGACAAAGTATCATTCAATTACAATCCTTCAAACCACTTTTACATTTCTTTATAATATCACTTCAAAAATAGTGAGAGCTTCTACAATGTAAATATCATAATAATCATTAAATACTCCACATGTATATTTGTGCTCTTTATTATGGAAAAAGATGGCGGCGCCTCTTCATCATTTTTACATTAAACTTTACATTATACTTATGAGGACAAGATAATTAATGTAATGACGACAATAATTATACCAACCAAACTTTACACACGCGATCGTGTGGTTAACTACACATTAGCAACATAACAATACTATATCCCCCCTCCACACCTTAATATTCAACACTATTCACACAACATCCCAATCACTCTTAGAATATTATACAAAGTTTTATTAATCTAATATCTATATATACCATATGACATTATAAGAAACAACATGATTTTGACCTTCTACATTAAATATATATCAAAGTATTATAATTACGCCGTGTAAGAATTTTAATGATAGAATTTGACCTTAGATCTCAGGTTTTGAAGATTTTTTCTCCGACTTCTAGAAAGTCCAGGGGAAAGGGATACCATCGCTATAATGATTTCCAGCAAAAGACCCGGGATCGTCCACAATGCTAAAAGAAGTGTCTTTTACCGCCTCAGCCCACAACGATGAATCATCAACCTCTGGAAAATTCACATTCAAGTTCTCACTTGCATTCACAAATTCTCCGACAACCTGATAACAGTTAATCGGGGTAGAAATCTGATCATTACAAGTAAAGCAAGGATCGAGATGGTTTTCGACAAGATTGGATCGTTCATTGGCCGAAAATGCGAGATTCTGCGCAAAATTCAAATCATTTTCTTGGTTCTCAATGTTTCTTGAGGGTGAAGCTTCAGTTTGGGAAGAAACAGGGCCCTGACTTTTCGACTTTTCTTCGTACAAAAGGGGAAGGTTGACCTTAGCATCCGGGCCATGCAGCTTACGCGCTGCTGCATCGTAGGCCACCGCAGCATCAAATGAGGTGTCGAAAGTGCCGAGCCAGACCCGTTGGCCGCTGTTTGGCTCGCGTATTTCGGCTACCCATTTGCCCCAAGTGCGCTGTCTCACTCCTTTGTACGAGCAGGAGGCGTTTTCTGGACCACCTTTGCCTCTCATGCAGCCCTTTCTTGAACTAGCCCGAGCCACCTTCCGCACCTTTCTCTCCTCCCCCATAGAAACCACGGATTTCAACATTTCGAATCGATTGGTAACAGCTGAAATGGTGTGCGATATGCCAGAAAAAATGAGGAGAAATGCGAGTGAAGTATGAATGTGGTCTTCCCGATCGAAAAACTCAGTATTTATAGATGAAGAAAGTGGGGAATGGGTGTAATTTGTGATCGAGACGGAAAAAAGGGACTAGTACGTGTCTCCGGGTGAAGTTTGTCCATTGATACTTGGCAACAGAAACTAATTTTATCGTGTCCGTTTTTCCGAATTACTTAGGATTTGACGATAATCAGCTCCGAAGATTTACACGACCATCGTCAGGACTCACACTTTCGGGACAAATATGATACTTCATGATCAATAAATGAGTCAGACAGAAAACTCAAATAAACAAAGCCAATTTTATGCGTAGAAATCCTTTTCAGTTAAATAAAAAGGAAAAATATCACCAAAAGTATAAGAGACTCATTTTATTTTTATTGAAAACAATTATGTAATCGCATCATATGAATGTGTAATATGATTGATAAAAAAGTTGATCGATGTAGGTAATTTATGTCGTGTCAATAATTATACATCAAGTAATATTTTATTTGTACGATGTACTAAAGTGTTATTTTATGTAATTAATTATTAAAATTAATAAATATTAGCATTTGAAAATCTATTAAAATTATTGGTATAATATAATAAATATATTTAATTTATCTATATTATTATAAAAAAAATATTTATATCAGATAATAATTAAATGAAGATAATAATCATCGATCATTAAATTGATTTATTTATCTTTGTTGACTGTAACTGATACTAATACAAAAATATATTTAAAAAATCATATATTATTATATCTATTAAATTTTAAACAATAAATCAATATTTTTCAAAAAATCAAAATTTTTGTCATTTTCAGATAAATAAATTTGATTAAAATTTTTAATTATTTTTATAACATGTTAAAAAATATTTATACTGAAATTCTAATAATTAAGATACATAATAATAATAATAATAATAATAATAATAATAATAATAATAATATAAACACTTAACATAAAATTTAAATTTTAAAAACAAAATTTAAAACTTTATTTCCTATTTATTTTCAAATAAATATTTCTTAATTTTTTTCAGAAACTTTCTATATTTGAAAAAAAAAACTTTGTTTTTATATATCCATATAAATTGTTTAGCGTGTGGGTTGAATAATAATAAGCCTACCGTTCTATCGCTGCAAAATGACGCACATATTTCAATAGATTAATTATTATGTCTCCCTACTATACAGTATTTTTTTTCCCTAGATTTCACAAATTCTATTAGATACAACATATAATGTAAATGCATGCTAATCATGTTATGAAATTCATCTGATAAAAATCTTTTCCAAACTCTACTATAAACGTCTGATCGAAAGAGGACGATCGATCGTCTTATAATATTTTGAGTATTAAAAAAAGTGAAATTTTAAATATAATTTCTTCTCACGTACGTGTGCATTCTCCACAAAAGCTTAAAGATAAAAGCATTCATTTACAAATATATATAAATTTGGGACTCGAAAGTGTATTAGTGTTTAGCGCTTTTTAATGCACAAGTTAATGTGACACTAGAAGATGACAATAGGCTAAATTAGACACGTGCGTTTATTTCTGTCAACTGACGTCACTTATGACGTCATTGTTTGACAGGCTTTTCCTCAGTTGATAAGTTCGATTTTGAGTATTCTGCCGTTTAATGCTAGGTCTACAGCTTACGTTTCCTGCAGGGTCGGGTGGCAATTGTTTTACATATAAATATGAAATATTTTGAGATGATTTTTAAAATTAAATGTCGTGTTACTTGCGAAGTTTTGAGCAGATAATTTTAAACGTATACGTAAGATTTTGCTTATATTAGATCATGTATGAATCGCTAATATTTAATTTTAATTTGAGGAGATAAAAATGGGATCAGACAAATAATACCAAGCAATGTGGATTATTTCAGTAAGAAGATGTTAATTTCTGGTAGCAATGTTAAAACAGGTCATTGGACAGACAACTTGAGATTTGGTGAGATGGTACTGGCCTCAAAATTATCGAACTAACCCACTTATTTTATATGATGGTGCGGACGATCCGCAACCCATTATTAAGCAGTGTGGACCAGCCGCATTTTTGTGGGTAATTTTATTTCACTCCAAGCCCTCTATTTTATATGATGGCGCAGGCTGATTCGAAATAGCTAAATCGTCCACAGCTGGAGCCAACACTTGCAACTTTTACTTCCAAACTTGGATCATTTTATTTATAGCCGCAAATGAAATATTCCGAACACATTTTCGCATTGTGATAAATTTTTTTTGTTTTGTTTTACATGTAAACAGAATGGTTTCCGATTCAAAAGGCGTGAAAACATCGTATTCCATTGATGCTATATAAAATGGGTTTGATTCAAGTAAAATCATAAATTTAGCATATGATTTAATTAAAAGATTGTGATGCTTATACATAGACATTAATTAAAAATTTAAACATAAATATAATACTTATTTATTCATAATTAGTACTTAGGCTGCACTTAGACGGAACTTAGGTTTTATGCATAGGGGTTAAATTTACTTACTAAAACTAAAATCAAGGAACCTCCTATGCGTTGCAAAGTCAAAGCCACTTTGACGCGTGCTGCTCGGACAATGTCTCAATCTACACCGTCCACGATGAATCTCCTAGAAACGTTAAGATTACATACCACCACACGTCACGCAGTGGAGAGGCTTCTTGATAAAGTCGAAGAAAGGTTGACTTTTTTGCTCACCCACGTCTCGTTTCCCCTATATAAAGGACAGCAGGACCTCGCTTTGTTCATCCAAATTAAACCAGTTTTCATCGCATTCAAGAAAAAGAGCTTACAATTATTTCTTTTGCAAATTTTTGAAGAAGGAAACCTTAGAATGTCTTCAGAATTAGAGGGACAAGTGATCGGATGCCACTCCGTCCAGCAGTGGAAGGATCAGTTTCAGAAGGGCATCGATAGTAAAAAACTCGTACGTTATTATTATTATTGTTGTTGTTGTTATATTTGCTTTTTCGGAGTGCTTATTTGGAGATGATTGATAATTTTGCTTGGGCTTATCCATGTAATATTTTGAGTGATTGGACTTTGTTGTTATTGCTGTGGATCTTTGCAGTACGTGTGATCAGGCAGGTCTCAAGAACAATAGGAAACTCGTTGTTAAATTTTATTTTAGTTGTTCTCACTGGCGCTGACATTCTATTAAGGTTGTTTCAAATTCTAACGCAGAAAACAATCTTCGTTTTGTTCAGGTGGTTGTCGATTTTACAGCTTCATGGTGCGGACCGTGCCGGTTCATATCCCCAATCTTGGCTGAGATTGCGAAGAAAACACCCCATGTTCTGTTCTTGAAGGTTGATGTTGATGAACTTGAGGTAATGTTATACTTTGCATTGATATTTTGAGGCACTTTAGAATACAATTGAGTATCCAAAAACATGATTAGCCAGCCGTGTGCAAACTTTCGATTTAATTGAAGTTATCCGTCATTGGTTTGGTCATATCGATTTCAACAACTTGTAATTGCATTTTGAGCATCCGTCGTCATTGGGTTGCTAATTTGATACAAATTTCTTTAGGCTGTGGCAAAGGAATTCCAAGTGCAGGCGATGCCGACATTTTTGTTCTTCAAAGAAGGGAAGGAAGTGGATAGGCTCGTGGGAGCAAAGAAGGAAGAGTTGCAGGCAAGAATTGACAAGCATCGCTCCACCACCAGTACGGCTTGAGGGATTCTCGCATGAAGATTCGAGTTTAATCATGTGGCTTATTGGCACTTTTAATAAATAACTTCAGTTCAATTTCATAATTATTATTATAATAATCTTGTCATACGGATGATTCTTGTTGTGTGATGGAATCGTCTCAGTATTTTGTAACGCTCAATTGATCTCTTCAGAGATTTTATAAAACTTGTGTTCTTGTCTTCATTTTACAAGTTCAAGAATTAGAGGTGTTTATAATATGCACATTTTGCCAGTTTTCTATTCTTATATATTTGAAATACCAAGGGAAAAAATGCAGAGCCCTGTGGGAGAGGAGGGTTTACAAGAGAAATTTAGTAGAAAATACTAATTATGATTATTATTCACCATGTACCTAAAATCGCTACATCTCTAGTCTAGCCATGCCTAAAATCGCTACATCTCTAGTCTAGCTATTAAACTGAAATATACTAGAGATCTGGTGTAAGTTAATGCCTCAAACGGCTGATCGATCGACCCTGAGATTAAGCTTTGATAACTGGTAAATGGCAAACTTGACACATGAGCAACATAATAACATAAACATGGATTGGAGCACCTTTTTTGCTACTGCGTTATGGTGGATTTGGCAAAGTGCAGTGGATAAAGAACCGATTCCGGGAAATTAAATCAGCTTTTAATGCTAAGAAGGTGATGTCGAACCGCACAGTGGAATATGAAAGTTGTGTATTGCAATGGATACCACTATCAAGAGTATGGAATTCACTTAAATGTGGACGGGATGTTGCAAAAAGGATGGTCGAATGGCAGGTGAAGGTGTACTACTGCGTGATGAGTCTGGACATTGGATCACAGGTTTCATGTTTAACACTGGATGTTGTTCGATGGAAGAGGCTGAGTATGGGCTGTTCGCAAGGGGCTTGAACTAGTATAGAACCGAGGGAGCAAGAAAATCATTATGAAATTGATTCAGAATCGCTGGTAAAATAGTTGTATGAGGAAAGAATGCATTGTTCATACTCACTTAATTTGAATTTGTTCTGCATGAACTTTCTAGCTAAAGAATTAGAAATAACAGCGAGACATGTAGACTGAGAGCATAGGAGGGCGACAAATTTTTTTGCTACTGAAGATACAGATCTGCATGAACTTTCTAGCTAAAGTTGTTATTATGGAGTTTCCCCACTCTCGAACAAAAAAATAAATGTTTATATATATATATATATATATATACTAGAAATAATGCACGTGCGTTGCACGTAGAAAACATATGTTGAAGTAATTAAAATTTGAAATAAAATTAGTTAACTCAACAAAAGATAATGATAATAATATTGTAAATTTTGACAATTCTTGTTAATTATCATATGTAACTAATTTGAAAAAAAAAACAAACATATTTTTTAAATTTTCAAAAAAAATTGGAATACTAAAATTTTTCTCATATCTTTTTTTTCATATTGTTTTCTTTTGTTATTTGTCATATTCTCTTAATAATGCATATATTTTATTATAATATTCAATTATTACAATTTTTTTGACAATCAATGATATGCAATTTTTTATTTACAATGTTGTTTGATTATTATTCTTTTTCATGTAAATTGACAACAATTTCTACTGGATGCTTTTACTTTCTTAGTCACCTTTAATTTATTAGACACTTATATTTGATAACATATAAACTACACATTATTATTAGGGGTGAGCAAAATTTCGGTTAAACCGAATTAACCGACCGAACCGAGTCAATTCGGAAATTCGGTTTTCAAATTAAAAAATTCGGTTATATCAGTTAATTCGGTTCGCGGTTACGATTTTCAAAATTTTGAAATCGGCTAATCGAATTAACCGATAAAATAAATACTATTATTTAATAAATTTTTATTATTTATCAATTTTAATATATTTTTAAATTTTTATTTTTAATTTTAAAATCAGCCCTAATTCTAAAGAAAAATTTGTGATGTATGTGATTTTATTTTTTATGCAGTTGTGTAGACTGTAGTGTTAAAAAAAATTACATATATAATTAAAGTTAAATCACGAATTTTTTTAAAACTAATCGGTTAATCCGGTCACCAACCGAATTAACCGATTTTAATTTGGTTCGATTTTCATCGGTTATGAAAATTAATTCGGTCAGTTTGGTTATTGCTAAATATTTCGGTTCGATCTGATTATGACTAATTCGGTTCGGTCGGTAACAAAACCGACTGAATGCTCACCCCTAATCATTATAACAATCTATCATCACATAAAAAGTACTGATTGATTGATTTTAAAAAATATGGATTAAATGTTGTCATTTATTTACAATTTATAGTAATAATTTTTTTGACAATAAATCATCTTTTTACTGACTCTTATGACACTTATTTTAATATATCATATCAACTCATAAGTATAATTAGCACAATCAAATTACTAATGTCATATTGATATTACCTCCAGAAAAATAATATACTTAATTTTTCTAATTGTTTAAATATCTTAACGGGAACATTTGTGTACTCTTATCTTGAGAAAAATTCATTTCATTTATAAAGTTTGAACGGTAAATATAACTTTATAGTATACATTTAATTTGAAAACTGAATTCATAGTATGTCAAACATTTCTTCCATTTCTATTTTTTTGTGTATCCCAAAAGATTTAATATTTTTTCTCTTTTATCTTCTCCAACTCACTGTAAAAAGTTTTAAAAAAATATTTATATCTAGAAAAATATTTTTATTTATTGTTTTTCTTGTTTATATATTTTGTTATATGTGAACATTTATTCAACTTCATTGTCTTAAATGTCATATATCTTTACTATATAATTTGTGTACATTGAAGATGAATAAGTTTATTTTTTAGTTTTTTATTACATGGACTTGGGCTGATATATTAACATGTGATATACATAGATATAAGAATTTTTAAATTCAATTTATTCACAATGATTTTTCATAACAAAAGCCAACTCAAAATAATAAAATTTAGGATTCATAATTATTTTAAATATGATATAAAAATAATATGTTGATATTTTTTTTTGACATTTTAGTTTCAAAATACAGTGATAAATTCATTTAGGTGCACTATGTCATTGTGACAATTATAAATTTATTTAAATATCTTATTTCTCACTCAAGGATCAAAATTTTTTTATTTCTTATTTTGATTATCGACAAATCTAATATTTTATTTAAATGTTTTTGTTAATAATATTTACATGAGTTTTATTTTGTATTTATCCAATTTGAAAGGGATAAATTATAATTCAATATTTAATAATATTTGAAAACTGTAGAATGCTTCTAAATTTAAAAATCGAGTAACATGTAAGGGATCAATTCAAAACTAAAAGTTGATGCAACCTGTTTCTTCTAGCTTTACAATCGAATAATATAGGATCGAGCGTTTGTCGTTTTACCAAAAGCTATAACTGAAGGTAACAATGCAAGTCAAATCTTTAATTAAATCATACAACAGCTCAAGCGACTACCCATCGTGGACAATTATTGTACCAAACAATTTATCTCCTAATAATTGCACCAATTGCAATAAATGAAAATCAAAGTCGCGATCTTGGCTCTGATACCAATTATAGGCTCAAGCGTATACTGTTACATCAAAACCTATAGATATTATTTTTAGTTTATCATCATAGTCTTTATTTCAATAAACACATTTTCGAATGTAGGATGTTAAATTTAATATTTATATTAGATAATTATAGTATTAATTATAACATTCTTTTTTTATTCTTCTCAATATATTACTTTTTATATTTTCAAAGATATTAATCTATTTATTATTGTATACAAAGTATAATAATTATTTTGTTAATTGATCACATTTAAGATTAAATGTTTAGAAAAAATTCTAATATATCTTTAAAGAACAATAGATGATGAAATTAAATTTGAAATCAAGAGAAAAATTAATAAAATGTAGAACACTACAGTGCATAAAATTTTGCTTTGTACAGTGACAAAGCATAAAGTGAGACCAAGTGAGATACTTATATATATGAGTCTCATTCAACTTAGTCCCATTACAATATTTTTATTAACCAACTTTGTCCTTCGTTTTTATTTAATTAACTTTACAGTGTGACTCATTCAAGCATTAACTTTTTATTTTTTTTAGTACATAGTGGCCTCCACTCTCACCGACTTCAATATTTAGAAGTCGTTATTAGTAGTTTATAGGTAATAGACAATTATTTAGTTTTTATTTCCTGTCTTATAATTAATTGTGTAATTTTTTATGTTCTACCTAATTAATTTTTAGAATTTTTATTGAATTTTTATAATCATGATTAGGAGCGATGCACGCAAACAATATAAAATTAATGTGTTTTAAAATGTTAATTTTGAAGTGTCGAATAAATGTATTAAATCATTATTTAAGAACTTTTAGAAAAACAATATACATCATAATTCAGATTTAAAGATTAACATACAAATAAAGAATTGCGATGAATATCTTATAAAATAAATGGTGTTAGTCCAAAAAGATTAAATATGATTATTGTAAATGAATTTTTCTTAATTAATTAGAAAATTTTCAGCAAATGCGCCAAATTAATTAGAATGTTTTCAATATAGTATGTCGATAAATGTTTTTCCATATGAGTTAGTGATTGAGTCCTTATGAACATTTAAAAAAANATCCCTTTTACATGAAGAATTCATAATTGAAAATCGACAATATT
Source organism: Primulina huaijiensis (assembly GCF_012295235.1). Lineage (NCBI taxonomy): Eukaryota > Viridiplantae > Streptophyta > Magnoliopsida > Lamiales > Gesneriaceae > Primulina > Primulina huaijiensis. The sequence continues at coordinate 21,594,165 of NC_133313.1, forward strand.
AGATATATAGATATTTAATATAAACACGTGTGAGCTCATTTAGGCCCACCTTTAAATAGGTTGACAAAATTTCAACCCAACCCATTTAAATTGTTTGGTAGTATTGGCCAATCGACGGACCCAACTCAAATTGATGGGTCTAATCACAACGATCCTTTACCTTGTTTTATTCAAATAATTTATAAATATAAACCGCCAAAAAATGTTTGTTGAAATTTTTTTTATTTAAACACATAAATTCTAACCAGCGGTTATAAGTAAAGTGATTTAAAAATTAGAATTTTTTTTTATAAAAATGGTATATTATAATAAATTTTTTAACCATATTTTATTAAAGTAATTTTAAATATAAACCTTTGCAAAAAAATATTATTTTAACTCATAAGTTATAGCCAACGTCACAAAAAAAATAAAATAAAATAACGATGACATGAAAAAAAATAATAAGACATCAAAAAAAATTCACAATTCAACAATGAACTATTTCTAAACTTTAATTAATTGAATTGACATAATGAAAAGAAAAATAAAAAANCAAAAAATGTTTGTTGAAATTTTTTTTATTTAAACACATAAATTCTAACCAGCGGTTATAAGTAAAGAGATTTAAAAATTAGAATTTTTTTTTATAAAAATGGTATATTATAATAAATTTTTTAACCATATTTTATTAAAGTAATTTTAAATATAAACCTTTGCAAAAAAATATTATTTTAACTCATAAGTTATAGCCAACGTCACAAAAAAAATAAAATAAAATAACGATGACATGAAAAAAAATAATAAGACATCAAAAAAAATTCACAATTCAACAATGAACTATTTCTAAACTTTAATTAATTGAATTGACATAATGAAAAGAAAAATAAAAAACTAAATCATTGGATTAAAATTAATATATTGTAATGTGGGTAGACAACAATAAAAGCAAACAATTAATAGTAACATCATAATTTTAATATCAAGATGATATTCTCCCATTTATATGAGAAATTCATGATTGACAAGTGATAATAGTAGATATATTGATATTTAATACAAACTCTTTCGGGCTCCTTTAGTCCCACCTTTAAATAGTTTGACAAAATTTCAACCCAACACACTTAAATTATTTGACGATGTGGGCCAAATAGACGAACCCAACCCAAATTGACAGGTCTAAGCACAACGATATTTTACCGTGTTTTATTCAAATAATTTATAAATATAAACCACAAAAAAAGTTGGTTCAAATTTTTTTTATTTAAACACATAAATTCTAGCCAACTGTAACAATTAAAGAGATTTAAAAATTAGAAGTTTTTTTTTTATAAAAATGGTATATCACAATAAAGTTTTTAGCCATATTTTATTAAAGAAATTTTCTTTTGCAAAAAATATTTTTTAAAACTAATAAGTTATAGCCAAAGTCACCAAAATAAATAATGAGGACATGAAAAAAATATTAATAAGACACCAAAGAAAATACATAATTCAACAATGAAATAAAGTTTTTAACCATATTTTATTAAAGAAATTTTCTTTTGCAAAAAATATTTTTTAAAACTAACAAGTTATAACCAAAGTCACCAAAATAAATAATGAGGACATGAAAAAAATATTAATAAGACACCAAAGAAAATTCATAATTCAACAATGAACTATTTTTAAATTTTAAGTAATTTAATTGACGTAAGAAAAGATAAATAAAAAAAATCTAAATCATTTGATTAAAAATAACATATTATAATGTGAGTAGACATAAAAGATATCAAATACTAATTTACATAATAAAAAATAAATAAATAAATATAAATTGATAATGTGGGTAGATAACATTAAAAACAAGCCATTAATAAGATAGACAACATTAAAAA